>NW_028277751.1:0-300000 GCF_059751315.1 Micrasema longulum
TACTGTTTTAATTTATTACGGGGGGTAGCATAAAAGATAATAATTGATAGCATCACTTACCTATCGAGTATTAAAATACTCGTATATTGAAATTTATCTCAATGTGGGTACTCACAAGTTAATAAAAAGCGTTTATTTGTTTTATAATTTTTATTATTTCAATAAAGGTTTATATTTATGATTGTCAATATCATTCCTTTCCAGCACTTAACAGTGCAAAAGGCAGTGTATTGGTACACCAACAATAAGCGTGTTTGATCATTTTTGATACATGGTAAAATGATAAAATAAAAGTTTTACGTATCGGCTTTAAGTTCGGAGACTATAAAATAATTAAGTGTAAAAACGATTGTGTTGAGTGGAATTATTCATTCCTATGCCCTGCAGATACGCACTTACGTAGGCATGTTGCACTTACTGACAAAGAAATTAAGAAAACAATGTGATATTATAAAAGCGTAACTCTCAATCAATGCGCAGCGGCAGAATTGATGAGACATGACAAGAACGGCGAGCAAAACGTGATCTTTTTTGATTAGTTTATTTGTTCTTCGATACAATCCATTTGTTGGCTTTTTCAATAATGAGCAATGGTTTACTATAGGATAAGTTTGTTATCTCGATTTTTGATCTTTTCGAACTAAATCAAAACAAAAACATGGCGCTGGTTTTGTGATATTTTCATATTATCATTGGTGGATTTATTGCCAAATGGCAACTTCTTCCAACCAACTGATGATGATGATTTCACTAAATAGAGTTATCATAATTTAGTAATTTAACTATTTTTATTTTTTATTTTTTATTTTTGTTTTATTCCTCAAAAAACTTTTATTTTTTTAAGTACTTATGTTGTATTAATTTTTTTTAAAATTATTATCTAGTTATTCTCAACTTTAATGTGTTATATTTATATTTAGTACATAAAATTTTTCATAGTTATTGCTTTCTTTTATTAAGAAATGTTATGTTTCTTTTTAACTTTTTGTATTATATGTTTACTTAATTGTTTAGTTTTAATTATTTTATTATTTCTTACTATGTACTACATGATTATTGTGCATTGCTGTGATTATTTCTGTAAATTATTTTTTTTTTGTAAAAGGTTCTTTGAACCGTTGATGTATAAATAAATAAATAAAAATAAAAAATATCAAAATAAAGTTATAATATAAATATAAATAAGAGGTTAAAATATAAGTAAAAGAGACACTGTGAATTTCCACCAAAAAATAATGGAATGTTAAGAGACACTGGCTTTTCATGAAAAAAAAGAATTTAAAGCACTTACTCTCAAATAGCCCCTTTTTGAAAATCGTTCACGCAATCGCACTCGCTCTGTTCACATTGTGTCACGAGAGGAAGCTTAGAAAAAAACCTAATTGGTAGATGTATTCGCCACAGACAAAATCACAAAGATTGGTAGCAATATTCCCTGTGACGATTAGCAAATGTAACCCGTTACAATAATATGTAGTAAGTTTTTGGTGTCTGATAATCATACTGCATGAGTGGTTTCGGGACATGGGGAGTTTGGAGACGGGCGTCATAGGTTTGGAGTTCTCCAGTCTCGGGCTGTGCATATGGAGATGACTATCAATCGACTGAACACATCCAGTGGCACTCTGTTTGTGTTATTGCAATGTTTTCATGAGTAAAAACGAAAACATCCGACACAAGCTATTTAAGCAAACGCACAAATTCAATGTCAGTAAAACTCGTGATATACAAAATCAAAATTTGAAAAAGTAGCTCATCGTTTTGAGTAATAGTTTATAAATAAACAAAACCGATGGGAAAGCCGTAGGTCTTTAAAATGGTTGAGTGTGTAGAATAAGTGCTTTTACTCTTGACTTTTGTGAAAAAAGATTAACAACTTTATTGGTATAATGTAATGGTAATAATGAAATACAAAAACAATGTTTAATAAATAATTACATTTTGATGTAAAAAAGAGAATCTGAAATAACAAGAAAAAAATATTAGAAATAAGCCAGCAATACTTTAAAAAATCTTATATTTAAAGATTATTGATGTTACTTGAAGGGAATACAAACAATATGAAACATACTGAGGAAAACTTCAGGTATGGTATTAAGCGCTTTAATTATAACACCATGAAATGAAGGATAATAAAGATAAGATAAGATAAGATAATAAGATATTTTGTATATTAAAAGTCATTTATTTTGATAATAGATTTCAATGAAACTCTGGGGATGTTTTTAGGTTTTTTATTTGAAATGCTTAATAGGCAATTAACTTTTGATTTTTATTTTATACGAACGAATTTAATTTGAATGAACTTTCCATTAAAATAAATAAATATTAATGAAATCAAGCTCGGCTGATTGATATTTAGTTGTAGTAAAAACAAAAAGTTGTTTTGAAAATATTAAAAAAGGATTTTATATTTTGTAAATTTTTTTTAAAAACTGTTTCAATCACATCTTAATACAAATAATTAAATGGCCGGACCTAAGTATATAATTATGATTCATGATAATGAAAAGACGTTTTTTTTAAATCCAAATTATGAGTTGGAAGTCGAGAATCGGTAGTGTATAATTTATATGAATTATATTAGCTTTTACATACTTTTAACACTTTAACGAAATGTGAAAGTACAGCAAAATTTCAGTTCACATACGTGAGGCATTTATGAAGGAGGCTTCCCCACTTATTCAAGGCAGTGATTTCTCGCGGGAAGGTAGCGAAATGTTTTTTTTTATTCCGGAAACCACATTCGGTATTCACATTTCCGGTAGCCGTAGCCTTTTGCCGCGATACCCACAATTTATTTATTGATGATCCGGAAGGAGAGAGTTTACAAAGTTTTTATAGGATATGTAATATTTATGGGATAAACATATTGAGTTAATAGATATTTAAATATAAATTGGGATAATTGTAAATTTATTCTATGGAGCTAAGGTGATAAGGCTTCCGCTTCGAGTGATAGTCGACAGTGAAACGCTTGGATGGGATCAAAAGCCCGTAAAATAATTATTTATAGAACGTCGCGTCGTTTGCATCCATCGAATACCCTTAGTGTCTCTGTTTTTATTATTAAAATAAAAATAAAACGAATAACTAAAACGGGATAAAAATCAACCATTACATACAAATAACAGTGTCAGTATAAGATAATGACAGATCATTTCCTCGATTGCAGTTTTAAATCCAAAGTAACCCACCAGATCGTGACTCGACAAGTATCGGCACAGCAGTTGACGGTGCCACGACAGAAGAACTACTATGGAGATAGAACAATAGGGAGTGTAGTACCAAAACTGTTTAATTTAATACCAGCTGAAAATCGAGAGGAAAAATATCTAAATTCATTCAAAAAAATTGTCAAAAAATTATTAAAAACAGCAAGTGAAACTTAAGTGTGCATATAAATATATTTTATTCTTCATTCATTATTAAACTATGTACTTACTTATAAATTTTAAAAAAAAATGTAATGTAACCCGCAGACAAGCTACGGCTTTACGGGAACAAAAATACAATTATGTGTGTTACTGATTTGTTAAAATAAATAAAACATAAAAATAAATGATTTAATAAAATATTGCACTGTAAAATCACCGATTAACCCTAGAAGCGTTTGAGTCCGTTTGAAGCGACAACTACAAAATCTACGAAAATTATTAACGAGAACTAGATGTTGTGGCTAAAATAATAAAGAAGAACGATATTATAGTTATCTTTTTCGCTTTCACATAAAGCATAGTGATGTCGCGTGGCCCGAGACTGTCAGTTTGAATATTGACAAGTTAGAACTTGACGCTGGCTAAAGTAATCGAGTAATTAAAACTATGGGGAAAAGTGCAATTATTGTAATCTGCAAGATTTTCGAATAGAATAAACTTTTTTAAATGTTTGTAGTTTGTTTATAAGTTTTTTCTTGAAATAAGAATGAAAAATATCAGATGTCATTTTTATGTGACACCGCCGATTTCTGTCAATAAAAAATCATATTATTTGTCCCAAAAAACGGACATTCCAGAAAATACATTTGAGAACAATATTTTATTTGTACACACACTTATAAGATATTATTTAATTTTAAACTAAAAAATGTATTCGTAAAAAAAGACCAAAAAAATCATATAATAAAAAAATTAAAAATACTGTTTTGACATGCATGGAATTGATGAGAAAATGAGAGATTAAAATATAAGAAAAACCGATTATTTCATTAGTTGCTATGATAAGGATTAAAGAAGCTTGTCAGAAATTCACTCATCGGTCAAATATAATTTGAAAAAAAATAGAGAATTTAAACTCTGTTTTAACACCAATTATAGCGTTTGCCGATCGTAGTATTTAATAGAAAAAAATACGTAATTGTTGGAAATGAAACCCAGGACTTCGTGTATGTTAAAAAATTTAGCTAACCATTACGCCATGAAACGTTAAAAGGAATTTTTATTACGTGGGTGAATTCATTCTAATGGCAATTCACAAAATTAAACTCCTTGCAAAAAGATATTGGAATTAAAGTTTGAGTTCGCGGGTAATTGATTTCAGCGCACAATCCACTTCATTGAATTATTCAGAGAAAAAATGTAGTACTGGACTAATGGCAATGAAATCAAATACGCCTGAATAAACTGACGCTGAACCAAATTGCTGAAAAGGTACTTTTGTAATTGCTGATTTTCTCACCCCATATAATTCCCATTTACCAATGTATCCAAGCAGCACTCAAACACCGGTTAATTTTGTCATCTCTCTTATTATCTTATATTCGGTGGGAAAAAAAGTATTTCCTTAAAAACATGTTTGATGACGTAAGTATTTTTTATAAAAGACGAGAGAATTTTCAGAAAAAATGTTACTTTTAAATTATTTAGTCATAAATTACGTATTTTTTTCAGATAATTGTAAAAAAAAAACAACTAGCAATTACTCTAATATATTTGTACTGAAATATAAGTATATATATTAAGTATATATTTTATACTTGTGACATTTTATTATTTCCCTATTCACATCCAGTGCCTATGGGAATGAATTTGTTTTTATTGTGTTCGAAAGAATGAAAATACAGTTTTTTTTTGAAAATGATTTTCGACAAACGTCTTCCACAACTAGCAATTACGTAACGCATTCTGTCTATCCACTTTTCGACTACTTTTTCTGATAATTCAGGCGTTATTTCCAAAATAGTGCGTATTCAATACTGCTATCATAAGCAAAAAGGCAGTTATCTGCAAACATCGTATCTTGAGATAGGACGCTTTTTAGTATTTATATTTTTATGAAAATAATTGAAGACTGTAAGTTGTCATAAGTATGAAACCAGTGTGTGTCATATATCTTAACTGTATTTTTGACGAATCTCTATATACTGTGTTATTCTTTAAAAAAACAAGAAAACGTAATATCGTTTTTCGCACTGAAATATTTCTGTTAATTGCTGATTGCTTAATATCAAATGTCTTGAAATTTCTTGTAGAACTTACCTCATATTTAACGAATTTTCTGATTTTTGTCAAAAAACTGCCCTTTTGTTAATGATGGCAGTATATGCTTTTAATACCTTTATACACCGTGGAATCAACTTAAGCAACAAAAGTAATAATTTGACGGCGTCAAATAACAGGATCTTGTATGTTTTGTAAACTGCACACTGATTTTCAAAGTAAATATCGAAACAATAAAACCAATCTAAAGGTCTCAATAAAAAAAAACACCATCACATAAAAGAGAAAAAGAAAAGTAAATTAAGTGACCGGCAAAGTTAACAGAAAATTGAACAACAATAATGATCAATATCTATATTTACAACATTTAGAAGAAGTTTTAGTCGTGATGTGAACAAAAGCAAAGAAATAATAAAATAAAATGTAAAAAAACTTTGATTATGTAATCATTTAAATTGGTCTCCGTGGTATAATTGCTAAGATACTCGTGCATGTGAGACTTTGGGTTCAATTTCCAGAGAGAACAAAAAAAAAATTTTATTTATCAAACCTGTCGTGCTGTGATTCACCACAGCCCAAAACTAAAATCCTCCTGGCCTGTTGTGGTGCAAAATAAAAAAAATGATTGAAATTGAACGAATGTTAATGCAATAGTTAAAATGTCTAAAAGAAATTCGAAAATCTATAAATTAATTTTAAAAAGTTAGTGGGGTTGTACAATTTATAGATAAAGCCGGTAAATAAATATTTGATTCTTATGTATTGATTGTATAACATGCAACAAATTAAAAATGATAGGTTTCTTGATTTTTACATTAAATTGTACATCTCGAGTCTATTTTGTAATGTATAACTTTTAAAAAAAAACGCTTTTACATGTTTTAATTGGATTCTTCAGTTTCATTAACGATTAGTATATCTAATGGGTTTCGTTGATTATATCTCAGTATATATAATACAGCCTTTGGTAGCCATGGAAATGCTAAGAGTATTCGGGAAAACATTAAAGTGAATTATGGGGGAAATACGACGGCAAATGCGTTATCTGATTCCAAAAGTTTGCCATAAAATAAGGGCTGCATTGATGCTCCCTTACTGTTTATTGTTGTATTGTCATGACAATATTATTTACTGAGATATTTCAAATCTTTAAGAGAGTTATAGAATAATTGGTTTGATGTTTTTTTTTAAATGCAAGAAGTTACTTTATTTATTTATTTCACATAAAACTTTATATTTTATCTTTTCTATATGAACACTTCACTGGGCATAACACAAGTCAAGGCATTCATTTACATTATTTTTATATTATGTTCTAGTACGTAATAAATAAATAAATTAGAATTAATAAAACTGTTCGAATACAAACATAAAATATAAATCGCAGACATGCAATAACAATTCCGAGTTCAAATAGACTACTGTTTTGGTGAGGTGATCATATAAAGGCAGTTCTCGAGACCCAAATCCAAAAGCCATTTTTTAACAAATAATTTAAATATAAGTTTATTTGTATAAAATTTTAGATCAAGAGGTAGTGTTGTAAATTTTGGGAGCAAGGTACATGTGACTCCTATAACCAAACGATGTTGTTATTTTAGGTGGCACGAATATTTGTCTCTTTTTTTATCTTGTTTCATAGATTGTATTATATTGACTCCCACCATTTTTATGTGTGTGAACGAGAAGTGCCCTGGCGTACAGTTGCTTGACGTCCAGATCACCTACTCCTTCAAACACCTCCGTTGTGGATGTTCTGATAGGGACCCCGAGCAGAGCCTTGATTTTATTTTTTTATTTATTGATTAGTTTATACATACATTGTTACAAAAATGGCACAAAAAACACTCTAGCAAATTCTGCTTGTACTAGGAGTAGGCTCAGTATATAAAGGGTCGGACAACCAAAAATATTAGTATGCCTAATGTTGCAATCGGTTCCTATATAGGCAAATAAATGCCTGTTCTAAAAAACCGAGTTGTTGCGGCAAATATGGTTTTCGAATATGTTTCCTATAAATAAAAATAATATTGAAGAAATAAAAAAACAGTTATGGCCCAAAAGAGAAGAAAAGAGAAAAAAAGTACAGTGTTACATACTGTTGTGTTATTTCCAAGGTATGCATAGCACTTTTGTTGGCTTCATCCCATGCAATTATTCCGCAATCTATAATGGTTTGACACATTGAGTAGTATACTTGATTTAAAGTGGCAACTTTATCGAGTCTATTTTTTAAAATCAAAAACTTTGTTCCAATAAAGGAAAAAATTTTAATGTATGAAGCATATGTAAAAACTAAAATATGTTATATGCAACTACTATGGGGAACATGATATCAAAATGACATAAACAGACTACAAAGACAGCAAAATAAAATATTAAAGTTAGTATATGACCTTCCCTATCTAACAGCAACTAAAGAACTTTTTGAACAAACTAAACAATTAAACGTAACTGAACTTTTTAAACTAGAACCTTTAAAATTTATTCATAAATTAGCCACTGATGTAATTGTAGACGAAGAATTAAAACTTGAAAAAAACTGTAGTAAACATGAACACAATACGAGAATTTCAGAGAAATATCATATACAATCTTTTAAAACGAGAAAAGGACAATCGAGACTTATAAACCATGGACTGAAATTATACAATAAACTACCAGACAAAACTAAACAAAAGACTCAGACAACCTTTACAAAAGATGTTAAAAATATTATCATTAACAGTAGAATGTAAATTTCAAAAGTGAAAACATTTTGTTAAATGTATGTAACCCGTAAGGGTTTATCAATAAAATTTAAATAAAAAAAAAATAAAAAAAAAGTTTTTTTGTCAAGAATATTTCTTACGGTATTAAATACATAAACAAGTTTTTTTAAACTTTTGCTGAAACATTATATATTTGAATTGTCCAGTCCAAGCTACAATGGATTTCGATTCCTAGATATCTTTTATTTTTTACATTTTTTTATACAGTTATATGTGCATTTGTCACTATCCAGATCAGTTTTATTGCATTTATTCATCGATAATTTATCACACTTAAGTTGTCTTTTTTTTGTCATACAAGAATTA
This sequence comes from Micrasema longulum, assembly GCF_059751315.1. Classification (NCBI taxonomy): domain Eukaryota; kingdom Metazoa; phylum Arthropoda; class Insecta; order Trichoptera; family Brachycentridae; genus Micrasema; species Micrasema longulum. The sequence goes on from NW_028277751.1 coordinate 8,516, forward strand.
ATAAATTTTGTCTTTTCTTCGTTTTACGTCAAAAGATTCAAGTCCAAATAGCCATTGATCGTGGAAAATGCTTTTTCCGCTGTTTGGTAAGTTTCCTCCCAAGGTTTCCTTCAATAAAACTAACAGTGTTATCAGCCACGCTTATTACTTTCATATTTTCTTCTTGAGGATTAAGGTCATTTATATACAGTATGAATAGAATTAAAAAAAAAACTAAAAACGAAATAAATGTAATTATTTTTTTTTAATGAGGTTTAATAATATATGTGTAAACGATATAAGATATGGATAGTTAAGAATCATATTAATTTTAACGAAATGTTACTTGATGTTCTTAAAGCCGTAAAAAACTGAGTTCGAAAATGGGAAACAAAACTAGGGTGAACTTCGAGCCTTTAACCTACTGATCCGGAGTTCGAGACCACAGGACGGGTTTCCTCACTACACTTTTTAAATAAAATAGCTTATTAAAATAAGTTTTCATTAAATTTTGATGCCAGAGCTAAGAAAATTAATGTGTTGAAGAAATATATTTTTGTTTAAGTAATTTTTTTACACAGTTGATAATAAACCTTATTCTACCCATATTTAAACATTCGTATTTACTAAATCATTACTTCTATTTACTTTGGTGAAGTAAAATATCACACACCCTTGTTGATGTGAATCGTTATGTTCGATTGCAGTATTAAAGACTCAATTGTGTGCAAAAAACAAGTCAAACTCTTTCACGTACCAACTACTCGTACGAACCCAAAACTCTCCACTAATACGTTATTTTATATATTTTTAACACTTGTTTGACACTCTCACAATAATTTTTTTACATATATTCACCGACGCAAAGAAAACACTGATTTATATTTTAACATATTACAACAGATATAAAGAACATTTAAGAGAAGGTAATATAGAAGTCTAGGCATCTACAGGGCTTAGCTTACCTTTTCTAAAATGTTCTTCATCTGAGTTCTAGTATGTAAATATTAACAGCTCCCCAGAGAGTTGAATCCAGTCGTTGTCTACAAACATTGGGACAAACTCAAAATATTAACGATTTATATTTCGTGTAATTATGTGGCTATCTATCATTGGTCTAAGTAGTTTTACATTTTGTTTAATATAGTTTTAGTCTGTATTGACGTCCCCAATACATAAAACAAAAAATGACCAAAAGATTAATGGAAGTTTTCCAGTGTAAAGAAATCCACTGTTAGGTTCGAAATGCTCTAAATGGTATTAAATTGCTTTTATTTTCTTTCATCGAATTTATAGCTGGCGAAAATTTACCCTTTAACTTTAGGAACTGTGAAAGAAAATAAATTTTAAATTGGCATCGGAAAGGTTTACAGAGATACTAATTTATTTATTTATAAATGACGCTCATAGGGACTTTACGTGGATATATCATCACAAACACACAAAAAAAATATCCAAATACAAATATTTAAAAAAAACAGTATACAACAATAAGAAATACGAGAGTGTTTGCTCAAATAATTCATTGATATTCATACGAATCATATGATTCATATTCAAATTGATAGTGGAGCTATGTAGAAGTTAAATGGATTGTTTTATTCGCCCAAACCAATATTGAATCACCTTGTCCACAAAGGTATGGTAAAGTTCATATTATGATTCTTTTTTGTGCGTTTTATACTATAAATAATATAATATAATACAGAAATTAAATAAAAACATAAATACATAGTGGTTATAACTGTCTTACCATTTTTTTTTTCAAAAAATAAAAACATAAAGTGTCCTCGACACGGGTAACCCCATTAAAATTACATTATATTTATTATTAATTATTGTTTGTGATGTAAAAAAATAAATAAAAATAAATAAATTGTTTCTCATTCATTCTTTCATTCTTCTATTCATTTCTCTCAACAGTTTCAAATAAAAATAGGAACACGAGTAATGTTAAGTTAGTATAGATCTTGACGATAGGGTAGTAACCTCAAAACTGGTCGACTTATTTTAGAGTTATTTTACAGAATTAAACGAGAGACAACTCTACGCAAAGCTGTTCCCCAGAAGTCTTTTCTGGGAAATAATTACTTCAAAATGGCCGAAACAACTCAAAAACAGATCAAATATTTACCAAAATTGATTGCATAGTTAGATCAAAGGCATTTTCAAATAAGAATGTAAGTTATTTTACAGCTGGAAAAAATTGTACTGTCAGGGAGCAAAGGGTAAGCCTAAACCCCAGCTACAAGAAGGGTTGCTGTCCTGGCATCAGGTGATTACCGGCCGGAAAAACAAACGAAACAATAAATTCCTAGTTAAACTTTGTAAATTGTGTACCAGGAGGGCTGAACCCAAGTAAATGGGGCATAAAGCCAGGAGGAAGAAGAAAAGAGCAAAAAGTTAAAGGAGGATTTTTCCGTTCTTGGACTTCAATGCTGGTAATGAAATCGAACCACTTTATACCAAATATTCTAATATTACTGTTGTTTTGATTTTGGTTTGGTGTCAGGGGTGCTATTCTGAACCACTCTCGCGGCAGGAGAAAATTTAGAATACCAGCCCAGGATTTTCACGCAGAAAGGAGTGCTGGAATTATTCAAGGGTTAAAACATTGAAATTTCGTTTGGACTGGGTGAAGACTTTCAGACAGCTCGTATCATGTTAAAGGTTGATCCCGCAATTCCTTGGCGGATTGTGAGCTCTTGTGCATTTCACTATCCTCAGTTATGCGAACTTCGAAGTATTTAAAGCTGTCAACTTCCTCAATTCTCTGTTCAGTATTATAAAAAGGATGATCATGGTTAGGACAGTATTTGTTGCATGTAATATTTGTCTTCATATTTTATTTGTACATTTTATAGTATATTTTAATGTCGAACTAACGGAAGTGCTGAATTTCAAAAGGTTGGCTAGCTCCGCCATATTGCATTGGGCAGACGTTCCACGAATGCACAGATGCTGACGACAGGTAATGTAACATTATATTGAATATTGTTATTCCACTAACATTATTTACTAGTACTGGACACGTCGTTTTATGTGTCAGAAATTTCATCGCCTTTTGTTTCTGGTTGCAAACACTTTGAAATAAATTATTTTCTCTACGGTTTGTGTGAATGCGGTGAAATGCAAACATTGCAGATAAATTTTGGTTTATTTGATTTCTGAATTAAATATTTTATCTTATATGACTGTCTTGGACACGTGCTGCGGATGCCTCTAGAGAGCCTTAACCAAAGCTTTTCTCTTTTCAACACCCACGGGTCGCGGTGTTATTTTTGTTTTTTGAAATCGTTAGTCGTATTTTTAATTTATGTGTTATTTATTTATAGATAACAAATAAACTTTCTATGGAAAAGAAAAAATATATTGGCACAGTAATAAGACGACCAACTGTTAAAAAGATTTTTTTTTTTTTTTGTATTGTTCTGGGTATTGTGGTGTATTTTTTGTATCTTTTTTCCATATTCCTTCTTTATCTGCTGACTAGCATCGAAAATAGAGACTAAACGGATTATTAAAAAAAAGCGAATATTCTAAATGTATATAAATATAAGATAAATACTTTTTTTTATTGTATCAGGTACAAAACTCTAGGCCCCCCAACAAAAAACATTTTCATATTTTCTTTAGACTTGAAATAAATATCATTGTTGATAGCTTGAGATCTTAATAAATGAACCATTCATTGATAGTTTATTGAGACGAATACTATTTAAAGATTTTAGTTTTATCATGTAAACTAATATTGTAATTTTTTTTAATTAAGACTACTTGTATAAAAATAAATGTGTCTAAAAACAAATGATGAGCTGAGTACGGACAGAAAAATACAAGTCACACATGAAATATCAATTAAGAAATAAGTTTTTTTTTAAATAATTTAAACATCTTGTATGTAAAAAACTTAACATCCTAAAAATCAATATACAAAATTTTTATTTTGTATTTAATAATATTTAAAAAAAAAACTTTTGGTTCGTGTAGTTACTCAAAAATTAATAAATAAGTAAGAATTTTAAAACACCTACTTTAACTGATTTGAGGCAAGTTTTTAAAGAGAAAAGTTAGCGAAAAGAACCTTTAATATCACGAATTCTCATGAAAAAAAAATTCAAGCACCTAATTTGCAAAAAAATACTTTGTAACTATCGAGCTTTACAGCAATTTAAAAACTCATCTAGTTAAATGTCCAATGAAGCGATAAATCGATTCTTTAATGGCCAAAACCTTATTAAGTGCGAAATCTAATATGACTAATGCTTGACTTTTAGTAAAAAAAATTCACGAAGATTTTTTAATCAAGAAGTGGGTAATTTATTTGATCGTTGCCGTGTTTATTTTTCACTTAAGTGGTAATTTGTCGGTTTAAATAAATTACAAAATCATGTTGTGAATATTTATTATGTTTACTATAAATATTTAAAGCTTAAACTTTGCGGTACATTTATTTTTGCTTAAGTAAAATTGGTTGTTTTGTTTTCATTTTTAAATTTTTCTTTCTCAAAATATTATATCATTGTTTATATATCCAGTTTTAATCAACTCATGACTCTATTTTAATAAATTAATGCTCACTTTGATTATTTTTAAAACATCTTGTTTACTTTAGTATAACTTATATTTTATGAAATTATTTGAGGTGTCAGGTGAAATGCAAAGTTGAAGCTTTCTACCTAAACTAAGAACTAGTTATTGTACATAAATAAAATAGTAGATTACTTTGCTTCATATATTATATTAAGTTTATGTTAAGTATTTTTTACATTTTGCATTTCAGTTGACTTACTTGATTAAAGCTTTGAGCTACTGACAATTACATATGTACTTATTTATATTTTACTTTTTGTGCTGTTACATGTTCACTTAATTGCCATACTTACTAGTTCTTTGCTCAATGTATTATTATTGCGTTTCTCAAAATTATTTTTTATTATTAACTTTTTAAAATCATTCTTATGTTGTTGAAATTCCATTTGTCGATGCGTTTTGAAGCTGCAAGACTTTTTGTGATGTTAGCTATCATGTTATGTAAATGTTATCAACTATCAAATGTCTAAATTTAGTAAATGGGGTCTAGAATTTCAACCGTCCATGCGCTCAGTAGCAGCAAGACTAGTTGTTATCTTAATTCTAATTTTATAAATCTGCTTTTTATTTCGTTTTTAAAATATCACTTAAACTCTAAACTTCATTGTCAAATAAAAAAATTTAAAATGTAAATAGGGGCTAGATTTCATATTGTCCATGCGCTCTGTAGTTGCAAGACGTTCTGTTATCTAGCTCATATATATCATAATTGTAATATATCATAATTGGTGACGAGGAACTAGAATCCCAACCGTCCATGCGCTCTGTAGCTGCAAGACGTGTTGGGATATTTATTAATTGTACAGCGCCCTTGAGGTGATTTTTACAAAAATGGCGTTATATAAATTATCCAAACATTATTATTATTATTATTATATATATTTTTAGTCTGGCTAATTTTGTAACAGAGCTTTACATACATTCAAAAAAAAATTATATTCCTTTACGGGGAGAGGAAACTATGGTTGGATTATTATTAAGTCTAATTAAGAACTGATTTTAGTTTTCTTGTATTGCTAACTTGATGTATTATTGATTAAGGTTTCTTGCATTGGTAGCTCTGAATACGCGCCTATATTCAGAGCGCATTGAAGGGCTTTAAATAAAACAGCAATGGCGTTCTCGTTTTCGTTCTCTTTCTCGACAAATTCTTACCAGACTTAAGTTACTCGATTTTAATATTGGCTATTGCGATGTTATTGGCCATTGTAAGACAATTGTTTGTAAGGTGTCTACTACTTAAATTTTATGATAAATTAAGTGAGGTTAAAAGAACCCAATAGAATATAAACACTCGTTCAGCAACACAAATTAACTGTATTGTCCCATTTGTATCAACCGCCTTTGGTAAAAAGCAGTACAATGTAATTAATCCAAAAATATGTAATGATTTATTGCCAAATATAAAAGACTCAAAATGTAAAACAAATTTTAAAATAAAAATAACTGCACATATAAATAGTGTAGCGAGAGATTTTTTTGAAAAATATATGTAAATCAATAAACCTAGTACTTTATATAATTGGTTCACATATTATTTATATTTTTATGTATTTTATTGCTTTATATTTGTTTTATTATATATTATACTATATTATTTATGTAACATATATTCTTGGCACATAAATATACTTTATATTTGTATAATAATGATTTTTAATTTCTTACATTTGATTAGCTGTGCATTTATAATTAAGTAGTTTTAGTTTTTAGTATAGGACTACTTACGCTCGGAAGGTGAAAAAACAATATAATTTGTTGAAATTATACTGTTTTAATTGTTTCACCCATATACAGGCAACGCCAGGAAATAAAATTTAATACTTTTTTGGACCAGGTAAATTTATCAACAATGTTTTGAGTTTGTGGACATGAATATCAACAAATTGAAGGAAATACGTTTAAATATTAGCAGAATGATGAATGGTACAAAGTGTGTAAAGTGGCCACCTAAACTAGCCAATGACAGGTCATAAACCCTGTAGATGCCTAGACTTTTATATTTCCTTCTCTAAAACGTTATCTATTTATGTTACAGTATAAATAAATTACAACAGGGATGGAGAATACCTTAAAGAAGGGAATATGGAAGTCTAGGCATTTACAGGGCTTACGGCCTGTCATTGGCTAGGTTAAATGGCCACTATACACACTGTGGAATATTCACCATTTTGCCTATGTTTGAACATCCATCATATTTCTTCAATTCTTTTATCTGAAAAGTGAAATCTTAATGACTCCCGAGGGGGTAAAATCCAGTCTTTTGTCTATAAACATTTGGACAAACTCAAATATTGTGATGTTACAGTATGTTAATATTAACAGCTCCCTAGAGGATCGAGTCCAGTTTATGTCTACAAAAATTTGGACAAACTCTAAACATTGATGATTTCTCGAAATGTTTGACCACTTAGTCAAAAATTAAATGTTAATAATACAAGGATTTTTTTATTCTTTAAAACCATTGGCCGTTCAATAAATAATTACGAGACAAACTTTAATATTTTTGAATAAATCGGGTTATGGTCCCGTGGCTAGTGTCTCGGACTCACGGACCGAAGGTCCGTGGTTCAAATCCCACTCTACCCCAACTTGATTCCATTGTCTAATAGTGAGTTATTTACAACTCGTTGAAAATGGCCCCTTTTTTTCTCATAAACTCGTATTTAAAATTAAATAAACTCTTAGAATAAACAATAAACAACTACAACGGTGTAAGTCACTCTCCAAGCACAAGAGTAAGTCTCTTTTTTGGAGAGTTACAGTGATAACATTTACTAGATGTGTAAAAGTAGAGATGTATAGAATTTTTTTAAAAAACATGTACCTTTGATAAAATTTATTTAAAAAAATATTTAGGTTAATCATAAGAACGCAAATATTTATTCAAATAAATAAAATAGTAATAATAATTTTCACAAAAATCTTAAAGGAAAATCCTGTTTTTACCAAAAAAAATACTCGGAATGCGTGTGAAGGATGGGAATGAACTTACCTCAAAAATACAAAAAAACATCTCTAAACAATTTTAAATCTTGTGAAAGTAAGTTTTGGCAGCTTGATCCCCAGCCAAATCCCAGTCATAGCATCTAAATCAGTTTTTTATCTTTAATTCCTTTCCTTTTTGCGTTTAACTTGTTAAAATGTAGTTTGGGGAGGCCGCCGGGCCAGGGAAAAGAATTATTACACCGAGTTTAACAAAGAATATTACCTTTAGAACAGAAGCTCGAGGGAATTACATTATTTATTATCATAAGCAGATAGAGGAAATTCGGAGATGAATTTTTAATTCAAGATCTTTTGAATTCAAATGGAATATTATCACAAAATTTAGGAGTCACCGAAACAACGCTACAAATTAACAATTTAGTCATTTTTCATATTTTAGAGGAATAAATAAAATAACTGTGTTTTATAAACCACTTTTTATTCACACGACTGACTAGTTCCAGTAACTACACGTTGCCCTCTTCAGGATTATATAATAACTTATTAATAGTTATGTGTAACCCTAAAGAGGGCAACGTGTCAGGGGCGAATCGTCAAAATAAGCGATTATGCACAGCTTACCATTATATTCGTCTTTTTTAATTTTTTATTTATTACGGATATCAACATGTAAAAAAATATAACAAATAAATAAACAAAGAATAAAATTAAAGACAGATATCCACAGAAATACATTAAATACTCGTACAATACATGCTAGTGTGTTTGTGTGAGTATAAGTGCGTGAGAGGATAGGTGAGTGGGTGTTATAATAGAATGAGGGTGGACATGGGTGTAAATATTATTGCAAAAAAAAGTTAGAGATAAAATAAGATTTTATTACAGAAACTAAGTGTGAGAAAATGTTCTTTTTAATACGCGCATTTTAAATGTAAATTTGTTACAATCAAACGGATCAATAAGAGGAAAGTTCAAATTATATTCACGAGCTAAACGTTAAGTGGAGAGTTCTGAGCATAGTTCGTACGAACTGCTGGCACATGAAACAGAGAGCTCGAGGTGTGACGGGTGCGGTAGCCGGGGGCATTTAATGATAACTCCGACAAAAGAGCCGGACTATCAAGGCGTCCACTAAGTATGTCATGAAGCACCCCCATGTCCAACAGTAGACGGCGATCTTCTAAAGTAAGCAAGTGGTGCTTTTTGCAGGAAGACGTAATTGAGATCGGCATTCCTGCATCTTTAGTTAAGATGTCTAAGAAATGTCCATTGAATTTTCTCGAACCTTTTTTTATGAGTGACATATTGTGGAGACCAAACAGAAGTGACTCACTCGAGCAAACTGCGAACATAATCAAAGTAGACCATTTTAACACACGCGATCTTTAAATACCTGACATGTACGAAGTACAAACCAAGATTTCTGTGTTCACGGGTCAGTATGTCTTAATAATAATGTTTTAAAGTAAATAGTATGCTTATGCAAAAATAAATAAAAAAACTGTGATTTGTTATAAATCGCCATCACCATTTATATCTTCATACAAAAACGTATCTGGGAAGTGCGCCCAGCGCCTAGCCCATTCTCAGTGAACGATGTAACTAGCTGATTACCTCAGCTTATTTATCCATACAAAAAAGGATTCTTTATTTTACATCTTTTGAATGATGTGATAACTTATATTTACATATAAGTTATTACTTTTAAAATACTTGGTACACTTCCACTTATTTATTTGACCAATTAGCGCTTTCACCCTCTAATGGGCATCTTAAGACTGGTGAATATTATACAGTGTAAGGATAATTTATATAAAACCAAATATTATCTTTAATGTAGTTTCATTTAAAAATAAGTTGAAAAAGATACAAGATATAAAATTCACTCTGTTCCATTAAAATATTGCGTATTGTATCTTTTTCAACTTATTTTCAAATGTACCTAAACTTAAGATAATATTTAGTTTTAAATAAATTATTCTTATACTGTATAATATTCACCAGTTTGAAGATGCCTATTTGAAAGTGAATGCGCTAATTGGTCAAATAAATAAGTGGAAGTGTAGCAAGTATTTTTCGATTAATAACTTATATGTAAATATAAGTTATTAGATCATTATAATGGAATTCCATCAAGAATTGTCAATAAATAATTTAAATAAAAAAAATGACATATTTTGCTTTTTTGTACTAAAACAAGCTGGCAGATGACAAATATTATTTAAATATTCTCTAATTGGAAGCTAAAATTTCGAATATTATTTCTAAAGGACTATTTTTGTTTGATAGGGCACTGTTAACATACTTGTATTACATGTATGTATCACATAGGACATGTGGCGTGTGCAGTGGCTGTTTTTGACATTATTCGTTTTAAAAGTGATTGGCCAGTGCCCAGTGTTGACAGTTACTGTTGAATGTCATTGTAGTAATTGTTGATAAACCTTTGGGTAAATATTGTATTAAAATAGTTTAGAGTAAAACTACGTTGATCACGTGGTTAGTAATATTTGTTGTTTGAGTTGATTTTCACAGAACCACAGAAAAATAGTCACCTTTAATAATTAAACCACACACATATTATGTACCTACTTAAATGTCGGTACAAATAAATGAACAATCAAACAATGTTTTGAAAATCAGTGGACGGAAGAATTAAAGAAATACAGTTTTTCAAACATTGGCGAAATGGTGAATGTTGTACTGTAACCAGACAATAGCAGGTCATAAGCCCCGTAGATACCCAAATTTCCACATTTCCTTCTTAAAAAACCTTCTCCATCTCTGTTGTAAAATGTGAATGTCAGATTTATTATTGAGTTTGAATTTTTTTTATAAAAAAAACTTCCAGACCTCTGATTGCCTATTACAATAGGAAGTCAACATTTATCTTCAATATAATCTATGAAGTCAAATAAAGTTTTGTGTATAAAAAATATATTTTTTTTACATTTTTTTTTCTTGACGTGTTCAATTACAGATTGCTGAGGAGGATACTTTAAATTTTTATACAAATATTTACATTTTCGTGCATAAATATCGATTTTACGTTATACCGATGAAGATAGCGTTTGTAATAGCTGCTCAAGAGTTACAAACAACTCGAATCAATGTTATTTTTTTAGTGTTTTCTAGAAAAACGATAAAAAAGTGTTGAATAATATTATTAAATCACGTTTGACTTTTCCATTAACCTAAAACATTCTCGTGTTTAGAGATCAAATAAAGAATCCTGTTATAAATAAGATCGTATTTATTTCCGAAATGGGGATTCGTAATCGTAATAAATAACAATACAAATAGCCAGACGCAGTGGGATACGCGTCCTAAATCCATTTAAAACTTGAGCCATATATCGTGCGCGGGCCGCTGTGGTACAACTCCTGCTTACCCATTCCGAACCAAGCCTCATTTCAGCCGGGCAGGTTAAAAAAAACGTTTTATTGAGGTACAGGGGTGTTATGTGGTCAACGCGAAATCGGAATAAGCGGTTTTAAGGAATCTTAATTGCGATGTCGTAGACATTTTGTGGATTTTATGTAAATGTATGCAGAATGTCGCGGACCGTCCCCATATTATTTAATGAAGGCAGTTTACTCGGCCGTTACATTAATTCATCCAGCCTGTTTAGGAGTAGGTAGATATGTACTAATTCACCCTTCGAAACTGGAATGTCGACAGCAATATAGTTAAGTTCTCATGGAATGACCTTTTTTGCGTATTTTTTTTTTAGATACATAGACACAAATGACATCTACAAATTTGAGTACATTACAATGAACTTCAAGGAAATATTTTTTACCAACATCAAGGCCTTTTATGACATTTGACAAAAAAGCAGTCATCATCATACCCTTTCCGCACCAAATGACACATAAGACACTGCATTGGTACACCAATCGCAGCGTGACTTGTTTTTTTTTGTTAAATGAAGGTAAAATGATCAGTCTTACGTTTCAGGTACCAGTTCAGGTACTATGAAATATTCTAGTGTGAAAACACTCTTTGAAATGAATATTTAAAATAAAACATGTCGGAAATCGAACTTGAGACCTCTTGCATGGTAGACAGACGCGCTGACCATTACACCACGAGGCCGACTTTACACGATGACGATATGTTTGACAAAAAGCAATACCGCATACTAAATTAAGTGCAGCTGCGTGAAAAAAAAATCTGAACCTAATAGATGTGATGGTTCATTTAAAATCGTACATTTTTTTATATTTTTATTTTATCAGAAAACATACAGTTATACATAATAAGTATTAAAAACAAAAAAAAAATAACATAAAAAGACCAATTAAATTTTTATAAATTATTCAAAAGATATAAACATTAAATGTGACAAAAAAATAACATAAATAAGAAATTTAAGTGAGAAAATAATAATTGTTAACGTTTGCGTTTTCCATGGAGGTTATCGTTTGTAATAAATTAGAATAAATAAAAATACCGAATGCACACTCCGAGCCATTCACGCACACACACAGGCACATATACATAGCATAAGCCACTCAAGATGCACATTCAGCAACTATCCCAAATAATCGACCCCATAAGAAATTTTTTGTATAAATGCATCGTGCAGTTAAAAATGTTTACATCAATACTGAGTCCATAATAATTTCTTTAGGTACGTCTAATAAATGAATTCAATGTATAATTGTTTTTACAAGTTGGTATATAAAAAGGACATCATAATTTATAGATCAAAAGTTTCTTAAGGTCCAGTCGCACCAACAGGAGTAAGATTAAACAGTTTGAGGTTAAATAATTGATTTATTTTCATTTCAAAATAAACTTTTTATTTTTCTTTTATTATTAAAAACAAATCACTTTAAAAATGTTATCAAACTTTCTCGGGTGATTGGATTCAAACGAAAGCTATTTCTAGTTTGACATTTGACAATGTAAAATGGCGAATATTAATTAAATTAGACTTTGTTCATTGAAGGGATGAATTTTAATGATATGATTGTTTAATTAAACTCAACTGACAATTGGGAAATCGAATGTTACCTTAATCTCCGCTTTTACGTTGGAGATGCCAGTTCGTTCTCACATTGAAAGAAGCAAATAGATTCCAATCAGTTTGATAAAGGATGACAGGATGGCAGGTCCTGATATATATCTACTTTGTTATTATAGGCGTATCAATTGTTTAGGTATTAATAGCAATATAAAAGAACGCTAGAATAAAAATGGGTAATCGTTTCGAATAAATACTAGATTTAGTACACAAACTCAAAATAATATTTTGGTTTGGTTTAACCCACTACCGATTAATGTCAGAGACGCCCCCTTCTTCATTCTCAAATCACGATTGAAATGTCATTTCCTGAATATTTGAGTTTTTCCTTTCTTTTCCCTCTTTCCCTCCCTCTTTACCCCTTATTCCCTTCATAGTAAAGTGTCGATATTTAGTCGACTTCTATTTCCAAAAAAAAGAATGTATTTATTTATTTATTTACGGTTCCATGAACCTTTGACATAATTACAATAAAACCAGTGAAAAAAATACAACACAAAATCGGATATTAAAATTGAACTAAAAAATCGAGAAAAGTATACAACGGTAAACAATATTTATGTATAATAAAAAAATGACTACATTTGTAACAAATATACATTTTACCTATTTAAAAGAAAGATTTATTAAAGAAAATAGCAGTTTTAAAAAAGTGGAAGAGAAGAAAATAAAAGAAAAAAAGAGAGTGCTTTGAAAGGTGAGTTAAAAAATTTTTTTCTTCTTAAATTGAGCGGCTGGGTAGGTGGGAAAAATTGTTTTTGGGCAATTCCTGCCCTTATGCATTTTTTTGCACCACAACCCAATTACATCACAGATGACCCAGGCTTGAGAAAAATCACATTTTAATTTTTGAGTTCTCACCGGGAATCGAACCCGAAACCTTCCGTTTGTGAGTCAAACAGCTTGACCACTACAGGACTACACCATGAAGACCACTGGTTGTACGTAAACTGGATAATATGTAAGTGTTGCCAACTAATTTAAACTTTAAATAAAATTACATTTTATGTCAAAATTTATCAAAAACATGTTTTTAAATTGATTTAAAATGTTTCAAGGCTTTCAATTTCTTTTGGTTACTCATTTTATAGTTTGAGTAAGTTTTGAGACTATATTTTCATTGGTAATATTTTTTTTTCAGTTAGTCTCGTGATCGCTCACGGATGACAAATCTCGAAGATTCAAATCGCGCTCTGCCACAAATATATATTTTACAGATTCCCATTTTTCACTAGCGAGTTATTTACGACTAAAAAAAATATCTCGTAATTAAAACGTTTAGGCAAATGGTAAAAACGCTAATCTTAGTAAACTATTAAACTATTGTAGAAACAAAACGTTCCGGTGATATTTCAACCACATCAATAAAGGTTTTAGCGGGTTTTCATAAAAATCAATACAGGGATGAACAAAAAAAAAGATTTTTGAATATACGAAAGATGATGAATGTTACAAGGTTTGTTAAGTAATGATTTAAAAGAGCCCATTTCTAGTTCTTAACTCTGTAATACGGTGACTTTTATATTTCTGTCTCAAAGAAGTTAAGGCAGGGCAGCTTTTTTCGTTCAACAACGAGGATGCGGTGTGCGTTATGTGGTGGTCGAGCTATCTTAAGTGGTTCTTCATCTTTGTGTAAACTTACATTTTCTAAATACTATGAAATTACATTATTCAAATACAAAGTTAGAATGACAAGTGTTTTTTAAATTTTTCTTTTCTTTGCCTTTCACATTTGAAATTAAAAAAAAAAAAAAAATATTTGTTTATTTTTCCATACATATATTATTTACATAGAAATATGATGACAAAAATACATGAATTGGAAAAAATCCCCACAAAGACTACAGCGTCTGAGCGTTGGCCATTCCTTTTTTAATTGTTAAAAAGATTATAGCTCATATTTATGGTATGACATGACCATGAAAAGAAAAGAAAAGAATACATACATAGGTAAACATAAGTTACAAATACAAAAAAGTATGACATTAACACAAAAAAAACCCACAAAGGCATGGCTGGTGTGTGGGTATACATTTTATTTTAAATTGAAATAAAGTCAACTGGAAGAATACAATAGATATCAAAAAGTTTAAAAAAATTAGTTCTCTTTAATATTATTCACACAATTTTTGTCGCTAAAATGTAAAAATTAAAAATAAGTATATTCTGTTCATTAAAAAAAGAAGCTTTTTAAATCTGCCTTTTTTATTTATAATTTTAATGTAGGTATATTACAAAAAATAATTTTGAAAGTATTTGCTCATTTTAATAATAATTAATTAGAATTATAACTGTAAGTTATGCCAAAATCTGCTGATTGTGGGAATGTATATTTACATAATTCAATACAATTATTTTCGAATTCGTAGTAATAAAACGCTAACAAAACGGTTTGGTGAGAAACATTGTGATTGGAGCCGGGAACATGATTTCAAAATGGAGAAATATAAATCAATTTGACTTATCATTTACTTCTCGATAATGTGGATGATTTAGGGACAAGTCTTTGTTATTATAAAACGATATATTTTGGTAATTTATTAAGGTGTTTTCAGTATAAACTGTCTCGGATTTTATCAATTAAATAATTTTCAGTATCAATAAACCAAAAGCTTTCGAATAATTTTAATGGCGGCTTAAATATTTAAGAAATTAATTCAATCAACATTATTAGCAAAAAAGCAACGAAAATATTTCAATCATCCGGGTCGCATTAGTGTACTGGACTCCGACATTAGTGTACTGGACTCACGAATTCAAAATACAAGGTTCGAACGCCGCTCTACATCAATTTGAATATCATTTTTATACGAAAAAATGTTGATGACTTTTAGAAAATGGCTTTAAAATAACTGAAATATTATAGTGCATATGTAGAAAGTAAATAAATAAGTAAAAATGTTTTTATGTAGCAACATGATATAATATTTTGAGCATTATAATATGTTGCCATGTCAAAATATTTGCAAACAATTAGAAGTAATGTTACCCTGCAGGATGTTTATCAATATTTAAAGATATCCAAACACATATGGAAAAATATCTGTATGGAGAAAGTAGAGTGGTTTTCGTAAAAAAGAAAATTAATATAATGTATAGGCAAAATTATTTTTTGTGTTTCGTATAATTATCGCTATGGTTTTTTAAGGTTAATTTTGAAAATATTTTACCCGTGACGTTACGAGTTGTCGTCGGTGAGTTGTGCGGCCATTTAAAGGTAGAACGTCGTAGTTGTCAAAATACACTAAACATTGAAAACAATGGCTGGCTACCTGGAAACCGGAAATCTATTATTATCATCGTTTTTTTCATATATAATAACGCTTTAATTTATTGTCTATCGATCACAAGAACTTGTGACCTTTTAAAGTAGTTATTTTTTTTAAAAACCATTTCAATTAATTTTTTCAAACATTTTCGAAAAACTTTGCTGTATCGTTAAATGCTCTAATTTTTACCGCGTGCAAGATTTTTTCTGTAGCCAATTTCTCGTAGCACTGGACTAACACATTTTTATTGTATTTTGAATATTATTTAAGTGATTGAGCATCTAATGGCGCAAAGGGCACCCCACGTTTGTCTGCAATACTTCGATAATGTTCCAGTCAAATGGGTTCTCAAGGTATTATTTTTGACTAGCATACTTTAAAGCGTAAGATATGTACATTGTAAAAAATATACTTATCGTTGAAATGAAATGAAATGATGATAACTGCTTTGAATTTATCAATAGAAAATAAATGTAAGTGAAGAAATAATATTTCTTTACCTAAAATATTTACAAATTGTAAGTTACGCGTTCATTATCTTCTTTAGTCCCTCAGGACAATTTACCACCCCGCTTTAGAGTTTGAGTACTCTAGCAAAAAAGCCAACCTTAATGTCACTAGAGTACCTTAACTCAATGTTAATACTTTCAAGGGTTGGTATTTCATTTGAGACGATTTCAATCAACTTTATGGCTTGATGTCACAAATTGATTGGATCAGCCTTTATAACTTGAACACCATCAATAAAATCTTACGGCATTTTTATAATAATTTTTTTTTATTTTCGAACTACGTTTTTCTAGGCAAAAAATATGAGCGATGGTAGATAAAGATATTCAAATTCATTTTCTGAAGGGTATCATCGTGGACATTAAGTCGAAACATGCTTATCATAAAAAACAGAAAGCTAATGGCTCTCGGAGTGAGTATGAACTTTTTGCTCTGTACCGATGTTCTTCTAAGATAAGACGCCGTGTTCGATCAGCTTTTGAAACATATGTGAAGACAGTTGAAAATAATCTCACGGACGATTCCAAATCCGTTTTGGAATTACGTCAAAATCTTACGCAAAGGTGATGGCATGTTTACTACCATGATGCATGAGATATTCGAAGAGCTAACATTTCGAATGCTTTCGCTAAGCACTTCCTATCTGTCGATAATTACTTTCTTCCGAGGCTAGACTTTAATAATGATACTATTTCTTCAAACAATAATGCCTTTACCTTTAACTTTAGATAAATTTATGAAATAGTTATTGGTCTTTTTATTAAAGGTATAAAAATTCCCACTCATTTGTTTTAGATTTTTTTTCCATCTTCTCCATATATCAAAAATATCATCTCAAAGAAAAATAGTCCTTAATAAATAGTGTTTGAAATACTGTTTTTCAAATGGAGAATCTTCAAAAAGTTAGTGTATTCTGCAAGTTAAATCTAGGAAAAAAATCCCGCTACTGGGTTTAATATGTTCAAAATACAGTACACTTATTTGTATGAATAAATAAGCTGGAGTAATCGGCTAGTTCCTTGGATCAGTGCTGGCGTTGGGCGCGCTTTATTAATATTTTAATTTATATTTGGAGAAACATACAAATGGTGGCAATGATTTACAAATTATTTGTTTGTTTTTCCGAAATAAATTCACCGTTAAACATTATTATGGAAAATCAAATATGGTAAGCTGCGCATAATGGTTTCTATACACGATTCGCTCCTGGTAAATACTTAGACTAAGACCCCTAAATTACCTTCTCTAAAATGTGCTTTATCTCTGTTGTAATATGTTCATATATAAATAGCTATTAAAAAAGAGATTTTTTATATTTTTTAGCGAAAAAACGAAGATTCTTTTTCAGTTGGAAAATAAAAGCATTTTCAAAGGGGAAAATTCAGTTAAAGAAAAAAAAACTTTCATTTTATGAGACCACACAGTGCACAAAATAACTGCCCCTATATATAGTACGTACCTAGTGCAGGAAAAGCCGTCTGCTATGCGTAATACAAGGTTTATGACTAGGATTTACAGTACGTATCAATCGAATTAGAACCACTGGTCATTCAACAAAAACAACAATAAAAGCATAAATCGATATTATCACGATCAAACCTCAATTTGTACCTGATGGTGCACAAGACACTGCATTGGATAAGTACAAACAGTGTATTTGAATCATGTTTTACAAAAAATATTGTGTTGGTAAAGATTAAAGTACTTACCTAAAGTCATATATGAAATCGAAAACATACTACCGTAATATATAATATATTATATATCTTAACGTTTTGATCGGTAGTATTATGTATGTAAACCTCGCTCATTGAATCGATTATATCTTACGGAGTGCGTGTCTGGGGTCTCGGCTTTCAGTCTCATCTGGGTAAAATTTATGATATTTAGGTGAGGCTGTTAAGGGGGATTGTACCTAATAGCTTAATCTGTAAGGCAAAACGTATAGGCAAAGATGTCTATTGAAATTCTTTAATGTCCTGCAAGTAAAACAACTTTGAGAGTACAAATTGATTTGATTTATATGTTCTTAAAGGTTATCAACTACTTCAATTTAATTAAGTCAAAGAGAAAAGATTGTTAATAGGTAGCTACTCCGTTTGATAATTTCAACACCAAGGGTTAGCAATACTACTTCCCTTTCATGGAAAAGGACGGCACAAAATATAAGTTCAGTTCATACCCAGAGATATTGGACTCCCTGGAAAATACATTATATTTGTAGAAAGTGGCGTTTCTTTTCGTGGACTATTATTTCAGACCGGTTGGGATTCGATGGGCAGTGTAAGTCGAACGCCGCCGTTCGCTACGTAGTTCCGTTTGGTTAATATTTCACGGTTTGACATTGAACATCTGCCAGGGAGACTTGGCAGCGGAATAGCGAGATGGGGATAACGCGGGGTAATGGAGTCAAATCAGACAAAACGCTGAGCCATTTTTTGGCCGTTAGCGGCGGTCGCTTCTGATTTCATGCCCATTTGCGTTAAACAGTACAAATACTCGGATCGAGGGAGGAGATACGACACAATAATTGCAGGTTTGCAAAAAGTATCTTCGAAATAGTGCCAAAATATTGCATAAAGCCTTTGAAACTTTTGTACACACGACAAAACTTTCTTGCAACTACTTCTCAAAATCCAACTAGAAAAAGGCTTAACTTAAAAATCAAAGTCATCGTCATCATTCCTTTTCCGCACCTTTAGTGTATAGAGCAGTGGTAAAGGGTGACTATTTTTATGGGCAATCTATGACGGCGGCTTCCGTAGTGTAGTGGTCAAGACGCTTGACTCACGCACGGAAGGTTCCGGGTTCGATTCCCGGTGAGAACACCAAAAAATAATTGTGAGTTTTCTCAAGCCTGGGTATTCTGTTTTGTAATTCACCACTGTAATTGGGCCTCCTGGCCTGTTGTGGTGCTAAAAAATATTTTTTTTTCGTTATTTGTACCAACGTGAAAACACTGGTTATAAAATTTGTACCTACATGTTACAAATAAAATTATAAAAAACATGTATAATATTTGTTTGTTGGCAAAGACAGAGTGATATGGCGTTCTATCTCCTTTGCCTACCCCTATGGGGAAACGGCGTGATGGTTTGTTTGTATGGTTTGTTTGTTTGTTTTTTTTCTGTGGTTCAGTGTCTGCATCATCTTCCCGCTTCAGCTGCTGACAACAGAAGGAGCGCTTCTTAAAAAGAATAGGGAAATATTACACAATTCAAATACCGATAAAAATATATTAAATGAATTATAAATAATTAATTGCATTTTCAAAATCAATACGGATATTGTGGAGAAATGTTTTCGTGCAAACATTGGGAAAAGAAATACGTCGCTAGAAAAACGTAACATATTTGGCCTTGACAGTTGTGACGTAAAGATTCGTGACAATGTTCTAAACAAATTTGAATGGCCAGGAACAAATAAACATGAATCATGACGTATTAGGGGCTTAGACAATGGAATGACCGCTTTTGCGGGAATTCAAAATTACAAACAAAAATATATTTTTTATGCAACTAGTATTTTTTTTTTACTGGACAGTATTTCATGGACTTTTATTACTTTAAAAATGTAAAAAAGAACCTGAAATTTCCCTATTATTTATCACCAATAATTTATTAATTTTACTAAAACTATAAATAATTTCGCGCATGTAGATTTATTCTCCACTATTTTAATACATCATCATCATA
Organism: Micrasema longulum; assembly: GCF_059751315.1. Taxonomy (NCBI): domain Eukaryota; kingdom Metazoa; phylum Arthropoda; class Insecta; order Trichoptera; family Brachycentridae; genus Micrasema; species Micrasema longulum. The sequence continues at coordinate 28,543 of NW_028277751.1, forward strand.
ATTCCCTTTCCGTACCTAATGGTGCATAGGGCATTGCATTGGTACACCAATCGCAGCGTATCTTGATCATTGAATATGGAAGTCTAGGCATTTACAGGGTTTATGACCTGTAATTGGCTGGTTTAAGTGGCCATTTTACACAATGTGTAACATTCACCATTCTGCCAATATTTGAACATCATTATTTATCGCTGTTGTAATTTTTAAATCTAAATGACTCCCGAGAGGTTGAAATCCAGTCTTTTGTCTACAAACTTTTAAATCATTTTTGTAATATGAAGGTAAGGTGATCAGTCTTACGCGTTATGTACCAGTACAGGGACTATGAAATATTCTAGGGTAAAAACACCTTTTTAAATAATATTTCATATCAACCATGTCGGGAATCGAACCCGAAACCTCTTGCATGGTAGGCTAATGCACTGACCATTACACCACGAAGCCGACAAATCGTTCAAAAAAGTATTCTTAATAATACAACGACAAAAATATTAACACTGAGCAACGCCTACCGTCACGTCTTATTCTTTTTAGAAATTAATAATTTCAAAAACGGACGCGAAGTGTCGAGCGCCTCATGTACTGTACGACTCAAATACAGCCTCCTAAAATTCCCCCTTTAAAAAATCATATTTTAGTGATAAGTCTCCTTTCTCCTTAATATTATCAAGGATACTTTTACTAAAACTAGCATATTTTATATAATACCAAAGATACTTACGTCTATCATTTGAAATTCGAAATATAATAATTATTTGTCAATATATTAAAGTAATCGCGTTCTACATCAAGAAGAGGATGAAAGAACTGGTCATATGTCCACTGTATCATTTAAAAGGAAAAAGGTCCGTGGGAAATGATGATGAAAGTAGGTTGAATGCTGTCGAAATGCGATCCCTCAGGTGAATGTGTGGTAAAACGATGTATGATAGGTGCACAAATGTCGAGATCCGTGAAGTGTGTAAGGCTGAAACATGCATTATTGACAGAATCAAGAAAGGGGTGCTGCGTTGGTTTGGACATGTAGAGCGAATGGACAGCGAAAGAACGGCTAAAAGGATCTACGATGCAAATGTTGATGGATGCAGAAAACGAGGAAGACCGAGAAAGACATGCCACGATAAAGTCCATCAAATACTTGAAGATGGACATGTCAAAAGTAGGAATAATCGGCGTGCGTGCATGAGAAGATGTATGAATGTAGAGGTAGCGAGGTCTGTATGCCAGGATAGAGTGTTATGGCATTCTATCCTTTCAGTCTACCCCTACGGAGAAACGGCGTGATGGTTTGTTTGTTTGTTTATTGTTTTTAATATATTTCTTACCACTTTGCGTATTGTTTCTATGTTAATTTTCTTTTTCCATATAATTGAATTTATAATGGCGTATAAAATGGAAGTGAAAAACCGTTTGTTAAATTTCATTTCGCGATCACTTCTTGAATACATATTTTCAATTGAACGGAAAGTTTTATTTGGCACAAATTCAAACCACCTTTGTACAAACTCCATTCAATGCAGTTTTCTCGCCATGGCTGTTTAAAATGACCATGGAAATAAAACATTTCACGAAAAAAAATTTTGACGAAAAACTTTATCAGCGTTACTAGCTTTTATTATATGGGTATTTGACCCCAAATAGATAACCTACGTTGAATAGAGGGAGTTGATTTTGAAAAATTGATATAATTCGCTCGTTTATAGCGCCTCTACGCTCGCCGTCCCTGCCAACTCAGAAGACCCACAGAGCTTGCAGGAGACACCCGGGTCACTCAGATAAGTAAACTGCTTTGTAAAAACATTCCGACTGTACGTCGAAGTGACAAATGGTTAATTTTGTGCACTATAAAATACGATTTAATTCTAGGTTTAAAAAGCAAAATGAAATAGAAATGTTTTTTTTTAATAAAGTTCCTGATACAAAAAAGATTGCAAAAACTGCTTTTAAAATATTGGTAATTAAAATTATACATCTGAAGATGAGATCTGAATATTTTTTAGTTTAGAAAAGCAAAAAATATATGTTAAAATATTTAAAAAAATACAAATAAACAAAAATGTTTTTAATTTATTCATAACACAATAATTTTCTAGTGATGCATTACTACTTACACAAACATATTATATACATAATCCAAAATATGTGCACTCAACATATACAAGTAGATCTTAAATGTACTATAACAAAAGGTTATATTTCTAGCATTAAAGAAACCCCCATAGTCTATTAGTGACCCCTATATTTGATTTTAGTTTTATTAAACCAACTGCTCTATTGAGAAGTTTAGAAATTTATTAACAGCGACAATTTTTAGTTTACAAGACATTTTTTTTTGGTTTTATTGTAAAACAAAGGATCTTGATTTCAATCAGCAGGAAACAGGTAGATTTAAACCATCATAATTTTACATTATGTTATGCAATATCGGGAAAATGATGTAAAGTCAAAGATGAGTCCGGTTGAAATGTACGTGCGTCGGGTTTAATTTGGTTAAATTTAACAATGTAGGATACTTTAGTAATTTGAACAAAATGAACGAAGTTATGCAAAAAGCAGCCAACCATATAAAAGTGAAACTGAGATAATAGCACTTTTATGAAAAGAGTCGATAATTAAATCCACCCAACAGTTGGAATGTTTTTGACTTTGACAAATGACAAACAATGTTCACATTAGTTTCTTTTATGTTACAAACAAGACCCTTATTTTGTATTTGACCAGTTTTCATGATTTCTAAAGTACTGTAAGATTTTTCAAGGGCTGTGGGTGTTTTCTGAAAATTAAGTAGTGCCGTTTTTGTGATCGACGCTATTTTCAGAAGGTGATTATTACAGTTTTTGTATGAAAGCGGCCTGGCTGTTTAGCAGAACATAGAATTGACCTAACTGCACCCGATAACACCAATATCTTATTTTTTTAAATTGTGGACTGGCTGCTTTCTGCATAACTACGTTAAAATATACTTATTTTGGATGTTTGTATAACTAACTTTGTAGTTCATTGTTACATTTAAAAGGAATTAATAAAATTACTTTGTTTTATGAACAACTTTTTAAAATTATTGTCATAACCAACTAGTTTCGGCAACTCCTGTTGCCCTCTTCAGGGTTAAATAATAGTATTATACAGAGTTGCGGAAACAATAATTTTAAAAAGTGGTTCATAAATAATAATAATAATAATAATAAATAAATAGTGTAACGAGAGATTTTTTTAAAAAATATATGTAAATCAATAAACGTAGTACTTTATATAATTGGTACACATATTATTTATATTTTTATGTATTTCATTGCTTTATATTTGTTTTATTATATATTATACTTTATTATTTATGTTAAAGTAACATGTATTCTTGGCACATATATATACTTTATATTTGTATAATAATGATTTTTAATTTCTTACATTTAATAAGCCAGGCATTTATAATAAAGAAGTTTTAGTTATTCTTTTTTATGTTATTGTTTTATTAGGATAGGACTACTTACGCTCTAAAGATAAAAAATCTCCATCTTAGAACAGGCTGTGCCATGTTAGATGGAGACTATCATAAAAAGAGAACACTCCGTTTTCATTTTACATTAATTGGTTTTATATAGATTCCCTGTAATTAAGTATGCATATTATATTTTTTTTGCAATCAATTTATAAATAAAATAAATAAATAAATAAAACAACGCAATTTGATTTATTCTTTGAAAATGTACACATGTAAAAAAAATCATGTAAGTAGTTAATAATTGTGAATACTGAATTTCAAGGTTATCCGCCAGTGTATTTCAAGGTGGCCTGTGTTAATTCATCTCTCAGTCGGAAACTGTAATGTAATAACGTAAATAAGCCAAAGACGTAATTTGGATTTAATATTTATTTCATTTTAATTTTAGTACTGGGCACTTAATAAGTTCTTGCTGATTTTGGTATGGCAACCAATTTCCTTGCGTGTAAATTATTCCTAATGTCTTTAAACGTTTGGCAACTATAGTGTGCTTCTGTAAGTGTATTTTGCGTCTGAAATAGGTCTTAATCGATTATTGCTTCCAATTGTTCGCATTCAAACTTTTTTGGTGCGCCAGAGCGTTCTTTATCTTTAACATCGAAATCATTATTTTCAAAGATTCAAAACCAATTTTGGCATGTTGTTTCCGACAACAAATGGTACCCATATGTCCCACAAAAATGTTCTACAGCTGCAAATTATTTTTGAAAAAAGTAACGCAGTAAAATTTCCCTCAAAAACTATTTTTTTGGGCACGAAAATCGACATGTTTAATGCTATGAAAGAATATGTTGTTTACACTCCGGCGAAATAACGTATACGGTCATTTCAAGTCTAAAGGTGGAACTTCACGACGAAGCTGACTGTAGTGTATTGCCCGATGTAAAAAGGCTAAGATGACACCATCTGTCGGAAAACAGCAAGAACTTATTAATGTTCCCATTACAATACAAAAAATGTACGTTTGATGGCTTATCCGTAAAAGCGTGTTCAGATTTCATTACATAGCTGAGTCGGGAATTGAACCCGGCACCTCTCGCATGATAGAATGATGCGATAACCATTAAACTGCACGTCGGACGCATAAAACAATTACTATGCGGTTAAATTATTGTATACGTACAAAATTCTGTATAAAAGCTAAAATAAACGCCGACGTTATTTGAGGAAATAATAAAAAATAATAATTTTTAATAAATAAATGGAGTCCTTAAATAGATTCACAAATAAAAAAAGAGATGAACAATACGTTAAAGAAAGACATTTGGAAGACTAGGCATTAATAAAGCTTATGACATGTTATTTGTACACTATGAAACTTACTATTTTATCTATGTTTGAACATAAATATTTCTTTAATTCTTCCATATGTTGATTAAACTAAAGTTAAAAATCAACACATTTCAACAGAGATAAAGAACATTTAACAGATGGTAATATAGAAGTCTAGGCATCTACAGGGCTTATGACCTGTCATTGGGTGGTTTAAGTGGCCACTTTACACAAAGTGTAACATTCACCATTCTGCCCATATTCGAACATCTATATTCCTTCAATTCTTTCATCTGCTGATGTTTGTGAAGTTAAAGAGCTGAAACCTTTCTTTATGCGGGTGAGATTCATCTAATTGAATTATTTCACCTGCATACTAGGCAACTTTCTTTAACTTCACAAACATCAACAGATTAAAGAATTGAAGGAATATAGATGTTCAAATATGGGCAGAATGGTGAATGTTACACAGTGTGTATAGTGGCCACTGAAACCAGCCAATGACTGTTCATAAGCCCTGTAGATGCCTAGACTTCTATATTACCTTCAATTAAATGTTCTTCATCTTTTTTGTAACATGTTAATGTCAACAGCTCCCCAGGGAGTTGAATCCAGTTTTTGTCTACAAAAATTCGGACAAACTCAAAATATTTTTGTTAAAGTTAAAAAACTGAAATTTTTATTGTTGTAAAGTGATTCACCTGAATAATTTCACAAACTGGGCAACGCCAAAAACAACACAATTTTTTTACTCATTGGACCAGTTGGTCTAGTTATAATATTTTGAGATTTTATCCTCTAGGGAGTAATTAAGATTATCAAATTACAACAGATATGAAAAATCGACTGAACCAGCCAATGACCTCGTAAATGTCTAAATTTCCATATTTCCTCCTCTTAAATATTCTCCATCCCTGTTTTAATTTATATACTGAATAACTCTCCAGAAATTTAAAATTCAGTTTTTTTCCCTACATAAATTTGGACAAACTCGAAATATTGTTAGTTCTCAAATAAATACTTATTCAGAATACAGGCCTGTGAGCCGTCTTTTACTTATAAATTAATGAAAATAATTAACAAGACAAAAACCCGGGAGGATAATATTACAAGTCTCATATTAAATAAGTGATTATCTTGTAATTTATGATCGATAAAATTATCACAAAAAATTAACCCGGTAATATTTTAATCGTAAATCTTCAAACTTACAAACTAATGGCAAAGAAAATTATCCGATGGTAAACTGATTGGGTTTTTACAGATACTTAACTTCCAATAATCGTTGTTTAATTGGTGATTTTGGAAAGTTATCAAAATTTCTATCATAATAAATAATTAAAAATGAATGTTTGGTGCCAGAGGGTTTAGATGTAATAAAACAGACCATAATTTTATAACAGTAATGCGTTGATACATTTATCATTTCCGTATCTGCACCCAGTGGTACATATGGCACTGAATTGGTGCTTCAATAATTGCAGCGTGAGTTGACGATTTTTTCACATTTAAGCTAATTTTGGGTTAATAAAATATTACACATTTTTGTAAAATATTTTTTGTATTTTTTTTACCCTACTCCAAATTGCAGTAGTAGGCTACAGCACAGAACATTCAGACTTCAGACAAATCGTACACTCAAAAGTATACTGTGTTATGTCTAAATCGGTAATTTTTCAGGAGAAAAAAAACAAAGGTTTTAAATTGACTGTTGAAATATGAAAAAAAACACTGTAGTCGTAGTAGAGTGATTTTATTAAATTGATTTCAAAGAATGCAGAAGTTTGTGGTATATTCCGTTAAAAATCGTGAAGATATGTGAATATTCTCCTTAGAAAGAAAAAAAGGGGTTTTACTGCGTTTATAAATCAAATTATTAAATAACAAAGTAGACTCTTTTAACCGACTCTCCAAAATTAATCTTAATGTCCCCCTTTCGCGTGACAAGAAATACGTATTTATTCCATCTGCCAGTCTGTAGCACTAACTATGCATAACACTCTTTCCTCAATCGTTCTTGCTCTAACTATAATGTTTATTTTTCATTTATTGATATATTTTACATACCCCTTAATTTATTTAAAAATAAATTAAGACTTATTATTTCTGGCTGCGATACGATTCCACTTACTATTTAATGATGCACACTCCTGAACACTTACTCCCACACTAATACACATAAACACACATCTACACTTACTCTCATACAAATACACATAAACACATCCTTTTGTTGTAGCACAATTTAATAGTATGTATGATTTTTATTTAGAAACTTTGCTGGTCTGTCTTTAAACTGTATTTAAAAAAAATATATGTTATTTCAATGTCGACTGTTGGTTTCTTTAAAATAAATAAAATTGTAAAATTTATACATACGACCGCGCACTGAGGGTGTAATATGATATTTTTTTATTGTTAATGTATGAAGAGAAATGAACTGGACTGGATTTTTTTAAACAGGAAGTATTGTTGTGAAAAACAACAAAAGGATATTAAGCTATTTTATGGAATTTAAGTATGTATGTAGGTACTCGTTTTTTATATTTATAAAATCCGTAATGTGAAAAATACTGTTTTTTATTTTTATATATTTATTCACATTCGGTTAAAACATTATTGATAATTTGGAAATGAATAGAAAAATGTGGTTCTATGCATTAAAATGTCGCCAATTGAACGATTTCGCTAGAATAATTAATAAAATCAGATTACTCGAAGCTTTAGAAATTAAATCCATAAAAAAACACGAGGACTCCGTTTTGTTCAAAGTAAAAATATATTGGGTCACCAAACGTGTTTATTACGTAAGAGTTAATCAAGAGGGTGAACGCTAAGAACTTTGGTGTAGTTCTGTACAAAATTCGGCAAAAAATTTCCTTGTAATCAAAGGGTTGGCGATAAATTATATGAACTCTTTTGCCCTAAATTAAGGAAAATACAACTTGTTTTATGCGTATGGTCACCTCGTGAGAGCTTGGGTAATTTTTTACGAAAAGTAGTAACTAGTCCGGCGACGTGTGAGTGTTATATATTACGTCTAAGGGCGTTATTTCCGTGCAGGGAGGACAAGAAATGTCGTTAGAGAAAGGGATATAGAGAAAGGAATATGTATGGCGAGGCGGCATTTGTGAGACGCAAAAACCGTCCAAAATGGCTCTGAAATTCGCTACGAGTTTTTATTACCCGGAATCGGGCAAAATGGTTCTGATTGTTTAATTGAATAAAACATCACTGTAATGGGAAAAACATTTAGTTTTAATGTGGAAACATAAAATAAATATATTATTTGTGATTTTGTAATTTATTGTTTCGTTTCATAACGGTTGAGTTTTGATGATTTACATTTAAAGTTATTCTGTACTCAATTGTCAAATTTTGGACGATTTTAAATTACGCAATATAATGCACTATTTTATAAATGTAAATTGGAATATCACACAAATTTACCCACAAAATATTATCCACTAATGGTGCCTTTACACCGAAATATTTTATATTGTGTGGACTTGTACCTGAATCGTTATATTAAAAAAAATGTCTTTATGTAATCAATAATTAAGATATGCAACGATCAGATATACCCCATGAACTTAGGCGCAAACGAGGATTTAAAAAAAATGATATTGTGTGCAGTTCAAAGCATTGCTTGATGGTTGAAAAAGTAAACTGTTGATTTAGTTGGGTAATTTAATTGATAAAAAAAAGCTTAATATCAGGAATTAAAGCACAAATGAAAAAAAATGAATTCTTTGTCAAAATGTTCACTGTAACAACTGATCAAACTAAAACCACACAGAAACAAGATGAAACAAATTAAAAAAAAAAAAAATGAAACCGGATCACAAGCCGGTTGTTTTAGCAATATTTGAAATAGGTAAAATTTATTTTTGTACTTGCGTTTTATCAAAAAAGTGTTAAAGATAAAAACATAATCATAAACGCCTAAAACGCATAAACGCATAAAACATAAGCGTCTAGATTACTGTCATGGAATACACGCAAATCTCCCAAAATATCAAACTAATAAACTTCAATCTATTTTCAATGCAGCAGCAAGGCTTATTACGGGAGTAAAAAAATATTCTCACATCTCACAACATCTTCGAGATTTGCACTGGTTAAAAAGCCCAGAGAGAATAAAATACAAACAGCGCTGGACAGTATTCAAATCCCTTCATGAAATGGCTCCAAAATACCTATCGAACCTTTGTGTTAGGGAAAATAAATGTCAAAGAAAATCTACTCTTAAGTCAGCATTCGATTCAGAAAGAGGAAAACTTGTCGAAATCCGGCGCTTCCCAAACACTAGATTTGGAAATCGTGCTTTTGCCGCCGCCGGCCCCTCTGCCTGGAACCAATTGCCTTCAAACTTACGAATCATCGATAGTCCCAGTCATTTCAGATCCCAACAAAAATCCCACTTCTTGAGACTATCATACCCTCAATTTTAAATCTGGAAATATAATATATCACTTAAGTTTAGTTAGAATGTAAGTTTAGATATACAATTGTAAAGCGCCCTTGAGGTGAATTTTTACAAAAATGGCGCTATATAAATCAGCCGAATATTATTATTATTATTATTATTATTATAATAGGATTCAATGAAATTGAAATTTTATCGTCTCAAAAGAATCCTCGTAGATGCTAAAATGTAACAAAAGTCAAAAAAATAAGCTTAGAATTTTCCGCTTATTCAAACACAGAGATTCTTCTTCTTCTCTGTTTAGATCGGTTAATCTGATATCAGCTAAAAATTGGTTCCTGAGATGCTGAGTTCCAGTTGTTCTTCCATCTCTTTAGTGGCCTTTCAGGCAAATAGTGACCAGCTGGGATTTTATAGACCACAGTATAGGGAATTTTGAAGCTGTCCATTCTATTAACGTGACTTCTTCAAAACCTTATCCCTGTATTGCTTCACCGTGCAATGTCTCGGGTATCGCAAGTCCGCCTATTTCTTGATTCCGAATTTTGTCCTTTGGGGTTTTTCCTGCTATTGCCCTTAGTATTTTTATCTCAGACGTTCTGAGCAGATTTTTTGGTCTCACCATATCTGCCCTCGTCTCTACTGCATACGTCATGATTTGTCTGACACATGTTTACGGACTTTGCTTTCAACCCGCATGTGTTTATTGTGCCGCATGATATTTTTTTAGGGATCCAGATATTAATATTTAAAAGACATGACTTGTTCCATTGTCATATCATCATTCATCAGTTTGCATATATTAGTGTGCTTAGGTATTTTATAAACGAGAAAAACAATCAGCAACGAAAACGTTCAGGTAAGATTTAAAAAATGAGTATAGTTTTGTTGTATTTTCATCGTGGGACCAAATAATAAATGTCGATTCATAAACTAATATTAAAAAACGGGACAAAACTTTGAATCGTTGTAAACTCAGTACATTACATTTCTGAATTACTATTTCGCTGTTGATTTAAATAACGATTTACGCCCCTAGAAGGTTTATTGCAAATTGAGAAACCTGGTCGTACGACAAAAAATGGGAAATGTGCTGAGGTCACCATGGGGAACGATTGTCGATTCCAACCTTCTCAGCCTGTAGGAAAAAACAGTATTTATACCTCTTTGTCCACAGATGAGTAGGCAGATTGGAGAATACGGTTTCCTGTAATAGAAACGTCGGCGTAGTTCTCGAGAAAATGGGCTCTTACAAACAACTCTGGACGCCATTTTGTGGAGAATAAATGAGAATGTGTAAGAACGGATGAATCTTCGTAAAATTTTCTTTCTATGTATTATATTATTTTCAAATTGATTTATCAGTATTGATTCATTATAGTAATAAAAATACGTATAAAGTTTAAGTCTACTTTTATCAAAAATTTTACCGGTGAATGGGCAACGTCGTAATCGACATCGTAAGACTATCTTTATTATAAATAAAACTAACAAATTACAACAGGGATGAAGAATACCTTAAAGAAGGGAATATGGAAGGCTAGGCATTTACAGGGCTTATGACCTGTCAATGGCTGGTTTAAGTGGCCACTTTACATGCTGTATTACCACACAATATGGACACCATTTGCTCCAACTAGGGAGCGGACATAGAATGATAGTTCAAATTAAGCTAAAAACCTCTATTGATATAAACAAGAAACCACGAATATTAAACAAGTATTCAGTTACAGTTTTTCACAAAAAAATAAAAGAAATTCACGTTATTTACACAATAAAAGAAAAAAAACAGATAAATGTAAAAAGGAAAATAAAATGTATTATTTAACTTATTGCGCATAAAGCTTTCTTTGATATTATTCCAAATGATATAATACAATTTGGTGGGATTGTAAAACTCCCCTGAATATCTTCAGAACTAAAAGTAATGCTCCTGAAACTGCTTTACGTTGGGTGAAATATGTGTTGAAACACCTGCCACCCGCCGGGGTGTAAAAATGGTTGTATCATCGCGTCTCAGGCGGGAAATTATGGCGTCGGCGTCGGGACGCTCCCAAACTAATGTTCCATATCTTATAATTACACCGTAATTATTAAATGTGCCATGTAGAGAGTAAATATTTACACTTGAGGTTTATTTGACAAACACAATTTGTATGAAATTAAGTGATGGAAGAATATTTATTTTAAATAGGCGAATTATTACAACCATTAAACTTTTATAAAATGGCGTCTTAGAATGGCGCTTTGAAAATTACTTTTTTAAACCACTGTTTTTGTATTTTTTATATCTAATCAAGAAACGGTGGTCCTCGAATACTTCAAATAAGGCATGACATTAAATATTTATTAAACTTTTATTAATTGGAGTATCAAATAACTAAAGTTGTAACAAATATTAGTGTAAACACAAGTTGTGTCCGTTTTATATAAAATTAAAAAATAAGGATCAAAAGTGAAAAAAAACGTAAATAGCAACATTTGTTGTATTTTTCCTAAATTTTAGGCAAAATAAATCCTACTTACAAAATAACAAAGAATGCAAATATTTAAGTAAAACTCTATTTTGTGTAAATTTTTATCATTTTTAAAAGAAAAATATTTTGGTTCACATATTTAGTATCTTCAAAATATTTTATTCAAAATTTTAGTGCCGTCATATAATCGATGGGATTCAAACTGTCAGTAGGGTTGCAGTGAGTCACATTTTGCTAGAGGGTGTGATTCTATAAAATGCTGCGAACGCTCAGTTGCATTCAATTGGCAACACTACTGACTGGTTCAACCCTGGGCAATCGGATCACACTCATAACGGTGTGATTACAGCAGATCACGAGAGGATGAAAGGCGAGTTTCTGGCGCCTCCAAACCAGAACCGACCAGCTAAGGGAAGCGAAAACCCCGACAGAAAGATCCATCAGAGAAGGCCACGTGAACCCACTCTGGTCATCTTTTCCCAGGAATCACTATGGTGAGAATATCCAATAAACAGTTGTCCTGGCTGCAGAATATAAGAGTAACGGAGAACTGAAATGCTTTTGCTGTAGTGATCGCCAACGTCAGAGAGATCTGACAAGGCGCCACAAGAAGAATAAGAAGAAGAAGTAAAGTCGATATGGAAGGCGTTTTTAATATATAATAGCAAAAATGTATATTTTCCTTACACCAACGGCGAAAATTAAAAAAAAAACATAAAATAAATCATTTTCCTATACTAGTAGAACTTTCAAATAATAATAAAAAAAACAAATGGATGAGAATAATATAATGGTGACAAGTTAAGGATACTTTATACTATTCAACTGTCAAGAAAAGGGGTTGAAAGTGTTAAAAATTTGACGCTGTCAGAACTTTGTTTGGTAAAAATGTATTTCACTGAAACTTTCTGACATTATTTATTCAGCTCTTAAATTTTTGATATACGTTTAAAATCTATGAGTTTATGAACTGTAGGTCAGTTTTAGATATTTTTTATTGTTTTATTGCAGAAAATTACAGAAATAAAAATTTTTTATCTTAATATTTATAAATAATAATACATAACGATATTTTTTTTTTAGTTACAAGCCGTTCACACGTGGACAATATTGTTTTGTCCCATAACTTAACAATTTTCCATGCGTAAACAGCAATTTAGACAAAACATTAACTCGATACATTGTTACCAGGATGGACGGGCAGGATGTCTACGTAAAACTATGATTACGCTCACCACCGCGCGCGTGCGCATTATCCTCGTATGATCGCGCATGGACTGGACCTAATGATAATAGCTATTTGCTCAATGAGCACGTTGTTATTGTCATAAAAAATGGAGTCAGAAAAAATCTTTTTCCTTATCTTTTAAGAGTTCCTAAGATATGTTAGAGAAAACTAGTTGTTCTCCTGGGATGGCGAGGTCCAACTGTTCCTTCATCTCTTGGGTGGTCTTCCAGGTGGACGTTGCCCATATGGGATTTCATTGGTTACAGTTCACACAAGTCTGTCATTCTGTTCACATGGTCCCTCCAAAATCTTCTTTTGGATCTGCTCCATTGTACGGTATCCTCTATTTCACACGTACCTCTAATTATACTATTACGGATTGGATATCGGAGCGTTCTCTGGACTAGCCTTACCCAGTGACTTTCCCTAGTTTTTATCCGGTCTTGGTCCCCCATTTTCATTATTTACTTTGTTCTTTAAGAATTTCAATATATATTGGCGTAAAATAAATAATATTTTTCGTGAACTCAGTCAAATTTTTGACTGCTGTTTACACGTGTTGATGCATTGCCCCCTTTTCAGCTTTCAAAGACAACAGCTTGAGGCGCGATGCAGAAGCCTGGGTGATAGGTAATATAGAACTCACACGAGAGGTAGTATAATACATGATCAATATAGTGCAGAAAATTAGTAAAATAAACCAAAGTAGGGAACAAAATGCCGAACACTCCTCTAGTTGAACGGAAGGCCTGTTGACTACTGCCAACAGGCCGGCTTCTCTTGGAGAGTTATAAGTAGTTTCCTCTTCACGTGAGCAAATGCTGAGAAGTTCTTGATTAGCCCACATTAATATATCCCTCCTGATCCCAATAGTTTAGATAATTTTTAAGATATTTAATTGCAGAAAAATCCACTTTTTTAAATGTAAACCTTGTATATTATAAGCAAAATAAAAATAATAAAGCAACTCCATTATAAAAAAAATAAATAAAAAAAACAGTCAAATTTTTGAATTGTTCCAGCGTTCTGTCCCGCGCGGACGAGGCTGTTCACGTAGCTGGGACCTAACAATATTGTCATATCTATTGTAATGTCCACATGCAAACGATACTTAATATTTAGGTTTGTCTAGACATTAGGGCAGGTCGACCAATATTTCATCAGAGACGCATAAAATAACATAAAATAACAAGTATTTGTCTTAACAGAGACGATGGAAATGAGGATGAATTTAGACATTACGGCATTAACAGGGCTTGTGTTAAGTCATTAACTGATTATAGTGAAAAAATCAAAATTCAACATTTAGCTTAGATTTCAGAAATTATGAAGACGTGAAAGTCAAATAAATAAGGCAGAGTATTGAATATTAGACGGTGTGTAAAATGATTATTTGAACATCATCATCGTTTCCTTTCCACACCTAATGATGCATAGGGCACTGGATTGATTCACCAATCGCAGCGTATCTTGATCATTGTTGTTAAATGAATTTAAGATAATCAGTCTTATGCTTTAGGTACCAGTACAGGAAATATGAAATATTCTAGAGTGAAACCTTCATTTTAAATAAATATTTCATTTCAACCATGTCGGGAAGCGAATCAGAGACCTCTTGCGTGGTAGGCAAACACGCTGACCGTTGCACCGATAGGTCGATTTAAAAAAAAACAATGAATAGTAATTAGCCATTTTAGCTAAATAAAGTTTAAACTTTCTATTAAATAAATAGTTTAGGATTTTGACTGCTGTTTATGTATTTATATTAATTTGAAAAAAAGAGAAAAAAAAAAAATTCAATAAATACATGTCAAATATATTTATAAACGTATGACTAGATATTTGTTTTTTTTTTAAAAAATTTTTTATAGTTTTTAAAATTAAAATTAATTATTTTTATTTTATAATTTTTTATATTTCATTTTTTCAAGAGTTTATTATTTTGTTTCTTTTTATGTATTTTTTAAAACAGTTGAGAACCCCTGAGCTCTTATCAGGAGACAGTTAGTATTATACCCAGGGCATTCAATATACATTGCAACAATTCCATCAAATCAATGATTTATGATTTTTGCTATTTCGAATGTACTGCGTTATCTTAATTTTTATTATTGTAATTTATTCAATTTCTTTTATTTCACCTTAGTAAGTCAAATATTAAAATCCCAAAGTTATAATATAAAATAATGTATAAAACAACTGTGTAATACGAGTATGTATGGATATATTGTTATTATATTATTTCATTATTTTGTAATAGAATACTGTTATGTTGAAGGTATCTATATTTATAAAAGGCATTTTTGCCGTGTACACACTAATAAATAAATAAATAAAGAATTGGTATGTAATGACAAAAAAAAAACGGTAATAAATTACGTACTGATTATGTTAAGTTGTTTTTAATATCTGTACAAAACAATAATGTGGCATTTAATTAAAAAGATGAATGTCCCATTTAAAAAAAGAGTTGAATACGCATTTCTACTCTATGAAGTCTAGGTTGGATGAAGAGATACAAGTGAGGAAAAAACATAAATTTTAAAAGTTCAGGAAAAAAAAGTAATATTCGTATAATTCTAAAGTACTATTATCCAAACAAGAACATGTTACTTGCATCAAAGTTGTTATTAACAGCATGGAAAAATCAAATACGAGAAGAAACACTCTCAAACTCAAAGCGTTTCACCTAATCCTTTCTTTAGTTCACGCATTTAAAATTTATTCCAAAACAGCACCCGAAATTCTATGTTGAAGAAGAAAATCGGTAAAAAACTTTAAAAAGCTCCTCTGCACTATAAGATAAGTGACATTTACCTCTCTACCCAAATGCTATAGAATAAGTTAAACGCTTTGAATATATTTTTAAACAAATGATTATGAATAATGATAGAGTGAAAAAGTCACTAACTGTTTCGCCATAGTGGTGGTCCGGATTTACTTAGACAAAAAGCCCACATTTATCAAAGTACCCGTGCATTATGTCTGCGTAATTAATGAATGCATCCAATAGTTGCGAAGCCTTTGCCGACTTTATTTGCGCCGGGTGAGGTAACCGCATTACGGGCCTTAAAAATTGTCACCGAAGTTTAGTTCTCTCCACCGCCGGCAGGAGTTATTTACCCAATTTGGTGGCGCTAGTTTACCGACGATAAATTCCCGCCAAACTCGCAAATGCCCGCCAAACTCACAAAAGTACCGCCGTCGGCACAGAAAGCGCCAAACAGTTATTGCCAATGGAAAATTCAAAGATGGAATACAAGTTTTAATGATATTAATGCTTAAACGTAGGAATAATTTGTGCAATGGCAACCTTTATTATGTGATTTCTTTTTAAAAATCAAAATATTCCTACCGAATGAGCGGTAAATGCATTGTTATTATCATCTCATCCAGTAAAAACATATCTTAAGATCAACAATGTTTTGAGTATGTCCAAATGATTGCAGACCGGCGGATTTCTACCCTCGGGAGTTATTTGGATCCAAATTTGTTGCAACAGAGAGGGAAAACCATTTTGAGAAGAGATCATGAAAGTCTAGGCATTTACAAGGCTTTTGATTTCTCATTGGCCGGTTAACTGGCCACTTTACATGCTGTGTAACATTCTCCATTCTGCCCATGTTTAAACATCCATATTTCTTTAACTTTTCCATCTGTTGACATTTGTGAAGTAAAAGAACTATAACCTTTATCATGTGGGTGAGATTCATCCGGCTGAACCAATTCGCCTACTAGGCAACGCCTGAAAACAATTTTCCAATTTTTTACTTCTCTTTATGCCAGTTAGTTAATTCAACAATGTTTTAAGTACGTCCGAATGTTTGCAGACAGGCTGGATTTCCTCCCTAGAAAGTTATGTAGATATCAATTTGTTGCAACAGAGGGAAAACATTTTTGAGAAAGTAATATGGAAGTTTAGGCATTTACAGGGCTTATGATCTGTCATGACTGGTTTAAATGGCCACTTAACACACTGAATAAAATTCACCATTCTGCCCTAATGCCTTGACTTCCATATTCCCTTCCCAAAAATGTTTTTCCTCTCTGTTGTCACAAATTAAAAAAAAATTATGATGTTTTACGTCTTATTTTTCAAGAATCCAACCAGTTTAGGATTTTAAGGTAGCTATCGAGTCGAAAACATTCATAAGGATTCAGATTCTATTCTATTCTCAGAATTGTGTTTTTTTTGTACTCAGATACGAGGAAACATTCATATGAAATAAATATAATCGAATTATAAAGATAATTAGATCAAAACGCAAAATATTACCCATAACCAGATATTTTCACGGAGGCATACGAAGCGATTGCCATTCCCATTTGTATTTGGTACTGTATAAGGTTCTAGTAATTAAGGTCCTTAATATGGAAAGGTAGTCAATTTCTAGCGTTGGATAAATAAACATGGATTGTAAAATTCTTTAAGAGCGTTTAAGAGTTTGTACGTATTATGGAAATTCAGCGAAAATGTAAAATATATATGCGTTTCAATTGATTGTTTAAGGAAAGTAAATATTGTTAAACCCAAATTTCTTTGTAGGGAGATGAAACTTGAAAATCGCTCAAGTCCCATTTGGATGAGGTTATATTATTATTACCAGGTGATATGAACAGAAAACGACTCAACGGTATTATTTTTATGTGCCGGTTAAATTTACCAGTAAAACCGTTTCCCTTCCACTTAAATTTTTATTTCTATCTTGAAATTTTCGCTATAATTATTCCAAAGAAACCGCGAGGAGAACAAAAAGGTAACGAATTTAATTTGCAGGATGTAAAATACGCGAGCGAAAGAACAATTGAATTTGACATATGTTTTCGCGAGCGAAGCGTTTGTTACTTTTTACCTGACAAAAACACAAAGGGACACGCGTTTTCATATAAATCCGGAGGCAAAAATCCAAACACGCGTCGACACGCGCGAAGAAAAACTCAACAAAAGACCATGAATTATTCCGTACTAAAGCAAAACTTACGTGAGTGTAAACTTTTATAACGCCCGCCATACTAGAGGTATTTCCTCCTTTACCACCCCGACAGCCTTTTTCATAACTTGATTATGAAAATATTTTTAGGCGCGCAAAATGTCAGTGCACAGCGACGTCTCGTTTGATGCCAAACATGACTTCGCTTATCTGCTTTTATAAAGTGTTGCGGGAAAATCAACAGACGCGAAAATGTTCCAATACATTCTCATATTGATCGGAAAATTCGTTTCCAAAGGAAAAAATTCTCCCACCAAATAAACACGTAGAAAGAGTACACATATTGCCGAGTTGAATACCGTAATAATATTTACCGGTAAAGTGCTCGTAAAAGTTTTGATTGGTTAAATTGACGATGTTTTCCGAATCGTTGGACATTTTTCCATGATGTGATGGTCATATTTTAGCCAATACATCTCGACATTTGGCGTCATCATTTAATATATTATCACTTATCAAAATCTTGAACGATTTCTTTAGTAAGTCTAGGCAAAACATGTTAGTTTTCGACGATATATTTAATAAGTGTGATTGGTTTCCTTTTACGTATTTTTAAACACTATGCCTACCAGTTTTTGGAGACTCATTATTTTTTCCAATAAAAAAATAAAATATAAGCTTTTTTGTAATTTATTAAAATATTTCAATGTGCATGCCCATTTTAACGAGTTGTATTATTTACATTACACTAAGTTATTACTAACTATAATATAACCGGGTTATGGAACCGCGGCTAGTACTGCAGAATCCAGACTCTAACTCCACTCTACCCCAACTTGATTTCCATTTTCTATAGTGAGTTATTGAAAACTCGTTGAAAATGTTCATCAAAATTGAAATATTCGGATATATTATAAAAACGCCGATTTTTTTTTAAATAAGAAAAATAAGGAAATCAGGTTATGGTAGAGTGAGGTTTGAACCTCGGACCTCCGATCCCCCGAGTCCGCAACACTAGCCACTGGACCGAAACTGATTCAAAATATAAATTATACTTCTAATAAGAAGTTACGACTAATTTTTAATTTTGCAATATTATACGAGTACGAGTATTATGGTGATAAATCTTTGAATGTTTTATATAATGTGTTTCCAAAATTTATTATTTTTTTATTTATGCTTCATTAAGTTTTAATAAAATTCCAATTTCTTTATAAAAATTTCTCAATAACATGTTTTTTCAAATTATTTTTAATTATTCCAATTTTTTATATTTCCTTTATTTCTTCAGGTAACTCATTGTTCCGCTTCAATCCATTGTACAATAAATTTTGAGATTCTGTTTTTCTCCTCATTGAGAATCATATCTTTTTTTTACCCCATGTTTCATATGTTATGACATTGTTGGTTAAATTTTATTATTTTTTTTATTTTATTCATGCCCTTAATTATTTTATGTATAAAAATTGCCACATTATATTTATATGTTAAATATATACATATATATCAACGATTGTGCAAAAACTCCATTTGATCTTTAAAAAAATTGGTGTCAAATTGATGGAATATCTATAAATTACGTTAAAACAATAAAATCAGATATGACAATTGTCACAAAGTTAGTGGAATTAGGTTGCTGACAGTTTGAGCTCCTACCCCAGTTAGAGATTGACAAAAGACGCGATGTTGAATGTTCGAAAGTGTATTTATTACATAGCGAATAAATAATAAATTTAATTATGTCATGCAAATGGTAAGGCGATGAGGTGTTGAGCTGGTGGAACTTGGACTATATGCTGGAGCTGAGTGACTGCGTTGAGTTTTTGGGCTGACTAGGCTGACTGGTGCTGACTGACTGGACGTTATCACGCTCAGTGGTCTTTTTATAGGCCAAGATACTTTGTTATTCACGTCTCTGATGAGATGATTGAGCACGTGTGGTGTCATCGATTATGGACTATGAACTCTACATATTAAATTAGCTTGCCCATGCACTGCGGCTATTTTCGAGAGCTTCAACCTCTTGAAGCTCCAGAAAAACATACATTTTCTTTACAAATCATAAAGATAATAAAATTAAACCAAAACGGTTAATTTTTATTTTAAACGGAATAATTGAATAATTGTTACAAACTTATTGTATTTATTTATTAAATAAATATCTACATTTATTTTATCCAAGCCAATTCAATAATGAATAATCTTTCATGGGTTTATTTTACTTTCTCTCTAAAATAATTTATTTAATAAAATTGCCAATTAACACAAAAAAAAACATTTTCGTACCCCATTTTAAGTTATTTACACCCATTAAAATCTGCAGAATTATTATAACGTGCTACTTTTGCAGTCAAACAATTGTCTAGAAAATTATTTAAAAGTCTTTCCAGTGTTGAAAAAAATTTACTTGAAATCCACATATATGTAACCAAGGACGCTAGAGGTTAACCAAGCTTGCGTACTTTAAAAGGTTTTTAATGCTGACCATCATACTGGTGACAGTTTGTCGACTGTTCATGACTAAAATACAAGACGAGAACCTGATGCGGGAGAACAGAGTCCTATAAGCTGTTACTGGATACCATAAAATAACATTATGGTAAAACAAGAGAGCGAATTTGAATCGCTTTGAGTACTTAAGTTAATAAAATATCAGTTAGATATTCATTTACGCTACGTAGAATACCATATTAGTTCTAAATATGGAAATGCTAGAGTGGGCAAATTATCGAAGACTTATTTACAGTTAATATGTATTCATGAATATTTAGAAGTAATGAAGTAACAAATTTCTGCTACGCTAATATGGAGCATTATCTTGTACCCCTGTCATCCTAATGCTGACTTGAGGAAACTTCTAACTTGTGTTTGTTTAACCAGCCGAGCCGCGTGTTAACATTAAAACTAGATCTAAGCATTAAAACTAGGAATTAGATCAACCCAAGGGTTTGCCAACACCTCGGTGTAAAAAGGGTGCCGATTATAGACGGTTATCTCCCGGCGCAGTGACGATAATACAACCCTTTACCCCCAGGTTAAACGGTAAATCAGAGAAATATTATTACAAACATTGGGGCGTTCCAAGATATAGGGTACTTCCAGAGTAGGGTAGCATATTGTGGTCATTGAAATAAACGTCCACTTTCTGTTTATGGAGGGTAAATTTCATTCCAAAGGGTTTAAGCAGTTATTTTTTTAACTGATATGAAAAAAAACTGTCATTATCTTACATACCTGTGAATATATTTTCTTGTAATTTTTTTTTAAAAAAACGCGTAGACCCCAGAGAGTAAGTAACAAGAAAGTTTTGTTGTCTATGCGCGCAGTGCCCAATGGACATATGAACGTAGTTATGCAGAAAGCAGCCAGCCATAGAAAAGTGAAATTGAGATAATAGCACCTTTGTGGAAAGAGTGAATTATCAAATCTAAACAACAGTTGGAATGTTTTTGACTTTAACAAATGATAAACGATGAATACATTAGTTTTTTTCACATTACAAATAATAATCTAATGATGTATTTGACCAATTTTAATGATTTTTAAAGTACCGCAAAACTTTTCTAGTGCTGTGGGTGTTTTCTGAAAATTGAGAAATGCCATTTTTGTGATTGACACCATTTTCAGAAGATGATCAATACAGTTTTTTGTATGAAAGCGGTCTGGCTGTTTTTAGCAGAACATATAATTAATTTTACTGCACCCGATAACCTCAGTATTGCATTTTTTTTAAATCATGGACTGGCTGCTTTCTGCATATCTATGTTCATATATATGGGCATGCAACACGTTATTTGCCTTTTTCTGCCTCCGCTAGCATTCAAATTCAATTATAAGTATTCTTTATTTAATTTGTCAAACCACTGTATTTGCTTGTGTTAATAAAACAAAAAAAATGTAAGTAACTCAAAATCCTTTATTCTTTTATTTCTTTGAGGTTAAATCTGTTAAGTCTTTTTCACCTATTTTTCATGGACAACAAAACTGCCTCAAACTTGTAAAAGAAATATACCCCTACCCTGCGTGATAACATCCAGGGTATCACCAAGCCCGCCATTCGCCGTCTGGCTCATCGCGGCGGAGTCAAGCGCATATCCAGCCTGATCTACGAGGAGACACGCGGCGTGCTGAAGGTGTTCCTTGAGAACGTTATCAGAGACGCTGTCACCTACACCGAGCACGCTAAGAGGAAGACTGTCACCGCCATGGACGTCGTCTACGCCTTCAAGCGCCAGGGCCGCACCCTGTACGGTTTCGGAGGTTAAAAAAGAAAAAGTCTTCAACTCGCCTGTCCGTTTTCATCAACTCTCCACACGAATAAAAAATGTGCCAGCCATACCTGGAGTTTGGCCTGATCACCATCCTCAGACATGAGGTGCGGATTAAAGAGAGATAGTATGTAATTCTTTCTTCTAATTTTATATTTCTTCTGTGTTTATTATTATGACCTTATACGGGGACAGCCTGAAAAGCCACAATAAAGTCATGGATACATGCATACTGTAACTTAATTAAAAAATACATACATATATGATATTTCACCCCCTACGCAATGTGCAAAGTAATATGTTAAACAAGTCAATGATATGTCCTAAGCCCTGTAACCATTTTAAATTTTGTTTTTCCCTTCTTAAAACGCTTTTCCATCACTGATGTACTATTTATTAATCTAAATGTTTTACTATTTCACGGAAAAATCCGTTTTACTAGTTTTCTTTAAATCAAAGGGAAATTTTATCATGTTTAATTCTACAAAGCATTGTAAAGAAAACTTTATGAACGATAAAATTTAATTATTTGTAAATCCTAATATCAGATGGCATCTGCTTAATAAAGACGGTTTTGATTTAATTTGGCCGAGATCTCATTATGTGATAATCTACAAAGTAGGTCAGGAGATAAAAAAAACTTTTTTAATAGGTACCAACACAGACGAAAGTTAATCTTTTCATTACGGTTATTACCATATTATTATACTAACTTAAATGAGTTTACTGGGAAACATTAATTACAAATTTATTCACTGTCAAGAATAAGCTGACAGTAAAAAACATTAACATTTTAAAAAAGGAGAGAAGTGTAGTAGGATTTTTAAACATTTCATTTTTAAAAAAATAATATTTATCGAAAATAAACTTTTTGTTGGTATTACATCGTAGCTTTATTTTGTTTTTGTCCAACACACCATTTTTAACGAAATTAAGCTAAGTGTACTGGAGTTGAGAGATAGTCTTTATTTATAAAGATGTTTTTTTTTAATGTTTAATTATTGTTTAGTGAGTTGATTTACAAATTTTGTTCTGAGTCATTATTTATCCCAATTTCGTAAAATAAAACTGTAAAGCTCTAAATCTGCAGATTTGTGTTTTGTTTTGTTGGACAAAAACGAACTAAAGCAACGTTAAAACATCGTAACCAACAAAAATAGGGTTTTGCGGGATAACATTTTTCTTTTAAATTATAAGAAATTATATTTTACTATATACTTTGGGAACCAAGTTTTGTTTTCGAACATTTTTTAAATTTATATGAATAAAATAAATAGTCGTAACAGAGTTTGATTCTCAAGGTGTATTCCTTGTTAATTGAGAGAAAAAAGTGTTCTTCCGAAAAAAACTGTTTTTGTCGGTTACGATGTTTTAGCGATCATGGCTCGATTACATGTACTATTAAAATATAAGCTACACGCCGTCTGATTTTTTTCGTAAAAACGTATTCCCGTATTTTCTTTTCCTTTGGTAAGCTAGGATTATCCAAAAACCTTTGAAAGCACCTAGTTTTATCTGCTGTCTTCGGATCTACGGTAAACAATTTTATTTCATATTGTTTAAAAACACAAAAGGTACTAAAAAGTTAATTTTTCTTGAAAAAATACCGAATCGGTTCAGTTTTAAAGTGCGGAAATTGGGAAAGTGAGACCTCGGTTTCGTTGACTTAATTTGGGCATAATCAGTCCAACGTGCAGTTGTTTATTTGGCACAGTAGTGGAGGAATTTTCGAGAGAGTGACAGAAAAACTATGCTCAAATACCTATTCATCGAATTGCTCTCCCACCGCATAATATCTTGATACGCCTCCATTCCTCCCGTTTTTAGGTGAACTTGGAGGTATCGTTTAATGAGGACCCCGGGTCTCCAGATGTAAAGGAGTATTGTTAATTCTTGTTGATATACCCAATAAATAAAAAAAATATTAAAAATGTTTTTAAGAAAAAGGTTTTACAATCTAAATCTATGAGTTACAATTAGGGTTACAATTATAGATTCTATCATATTGTTCAGATATTAAAATTGTTTATTCATTATTTAAGTCCATATTATTAATTTTTCTGTCTCAGATAATTCCTTTAACTCGCATGCTCTGGACAATTATGAAGGATTACTGGACGAGTTAAATTTTGTTTTTTATGTGTCTATGTAAGTGTTACCGGTTGCAAAATAAATTTGAGCACAATTATTTAACAAAATCTGTCCATGGACTAGTCGTACCAAAATTTAAAAATAAATTTGGATTTAGATTACAATTTTACATAAATATTAAAAATGTTGCCATAATATGCTGCCATATGCTGAAATAAAATTATGTTTTTATTACGAGAGTGGTTAGAAAAAATATTGTTTCTGTACTGATTTATTTTTTAAGTATTATTTTGTTTTATTTGATTTCATTTGATTTGATTTGGTTTTATTATATTTGATTTGATTTTATTTTATTTTATTTTATTTTATTTTATTTTATTTTATTTTATTTTATTTTATTTTATTTACGGCCGTAGCCAATTCGTATAAATTGTATAACATAATAAAAAAGTAATAAATTATATATCTATTATGTTAATACATCTGACATACTCGTACATATAATTATGATATACACATATTATGCGCATTATGTATGTTGTATAAGTTAGTTTAAATAAATTTAATTTGACATATTTATAAACAGATACATTTTTAGTTCATTGGTTATTATTGTAATGTCAGTAGTACCTTTTTCCTACGTACAACTAAATAAGTATGTTGAACCAATATTGATAGTTAATTTAATTGTTTGTAAATAATGTTTCAGGAGTCTAAAACTATTTTTATTTTTCCATTCTTTAAAAAAAAATATAGTACTAACTATTTATCCAAAAAACGATGTTTACATAAATTTCAAGGTATTATACATTAGCCAGAAATATTGCGATTATTATTATATTAAATTTAATTAAACCTTTTTATCTGGTTTTGGTCAAAGTTTTATTTGTGTTTGTAAACACTTATCAATATTTAAATTCATACTAATGTCTGAGCACACGATAAAACACCATTGGTTCATAGTTTACAGAAACAATTATTGTTTAATATTTTATTATTAAAAATAATATTGTAATAAAACATTTGTAATAATAAATAATAAGTAGTTAAAAAATTAATAGGTTATTAAATAAAAAGTAAATTAGAAGCAATAGATACCCCACTTAAAGGTAAGATATAGATAATATCTTAAGGGTTTTATGTACCGACACAAATATTTCGCATCCGGAAAAAAATCGGTAAAATACTGATTTAGTAAAAAAGATTTTACCCTCAATGAGCCATTTCACTTTTCCGTTTAAAGCATCTTAGGGATGTACCCTACAGGTACTCTATCAAGGGTTGTGAAATAGCCAGAAGGGTCGCAGGAAGCGGAAGTAATGTTGGAAAGAAGAATGAAAGCCTTCAGAATGAAAAAAACAAGTGACCTAACCTTTGTTTGAAGCGCTCAGTAAAAAATCTCTATATTTAGGACCCCTTGACGGTTTTTCGGCCTTTTATAGGAGTTTGATTTGAAATCTGCGGTGCTTTGGAGAGCATTCGACTTAACTTTTATGTTTTGAATGATTTTAATCATACCCGAAAGTTCAGGTAGAAAGACAACCCTAATTTATTTCACTTGAAAAAGGTTTTGTGTATTAAGAATAAGATGGATTTACATAATTATTTTTTTTTGCAGAATTACTTCAAAGTCGCTTTGTATATAAATATGAAATATGTTTTATTTTTCTTACTACGCAGGGATGTTTTACTAACTTATTTCAATACTTTGTACATTATAGCAGAATTCATAAATCACCGTGAAAAAAGCGTACCGAATATTATTTTAAATTAATTAAAATAACAAATTAACCCTTATCATGGAAGACCGAATTTTTTTTACACATTTGATGGTTGAAAAGGCTTCAGAATCCCAAACAAAAATAATCTTTTTATTTTTATCAAAGCTTATCACGAATTGTGATAATGCAGTTGTAAAGTACTAAATTGTTATTTTTTATACTTGCAACACTCATGAATCTGTAAATATAACGATCCTATATACATCCTTCCTAATTCAAATTGTTGTTGTCCTACCATCCCGTGAGCAAATCACATTTCGTCAAGTGTTACGTTGATAAAGTCTTTATCATATGAATGCATCTGCATAGTTTTTGTTTTGGTCAATTAGTGTTCCACAAACACCCTAAAACATACATCTCATCAACACCCACCCAATATTGGTATCTCTGCAATATTCAAAGTAAAGTGCTTCATAAAAGAAACATAAACGGTAGAATTTAAAAGTTAGTACAATTTTTATACAGTCCATGATATTCCTTCTGTAGTCAGTGCACAAAGTCTGAAAGGTAATAAGTTGAAGAAATAGCAGTTTAGAATGAAAAACATGGTTAAGCAGTTTTGACTGAATGCTGCTTTATTTGTGTTTTAGTTCACGTGAAAAAGGAGATCATATGTATCTTATAGGATACATGTCATTACAAAGAAAATGGTTAACGACGTAAAAATTGAAATAAAAGGTTTTCAGCTACTTGTCCAACTAACTGATCTATTTTTCAAAATAAATACGCTTTCAATATAAGTTATCAAGGTTTCCAAGTATCATTTGATTGTATCTATTCATACTACTGCAAAAAAGAACATGTATTTATTTACTCTATAAATTGTATAGGCAAAAATGGTTAGTTTCAGATAGAGTAACAAAATATTTACTTATGTGCAATAAGTAATAAGAATCTTGTTTCAACAGAAGAATTGAAATTATTTCTGGGTTTTTTGTAAATGAAAATGATGTAACAGGCTACTGAAACACTATTGAATATAAAAAAATGACTATATGAATCTTGAAAAATACTATTTGAAGGGGTATGTGGAAAGAGCTAGAGCCCTCACAGGGCACTGAAGATTGAACAAACACCTTACTAGAATGAACCTTGCCGAAACTTCTAGATGTAGGTTCTGCAGAGCAGATATACACATTATGTGTGAATGTAATGATTTACATCATAAAAGGAGCCTCATCCTCGAGGGACCACTGGTTTACCCTGAGGATGTTTAAGAGCTTGCCCCCTAACTAATAGCCCGACACTCTACGGATCCGAGCTTAGAGTAAGAGATTGAGCAAAATATGAACTCTTGCCTTTCAGGCTTTTTATAGATCCGGGTTTGGAAGGCGAGAACTATTTACGGCGACCCAACACAATAGATCTTTACAGGTTGCAGTGACGTCAAGAGTTTGCATAGCACTGACCCCCACCACTGAGAATAAGAAAAAATTTCGTAAGGTATGTGAAAAGCGAAGAACTATTTTGTGTTACTATGTTTCTGTCCCAGAATGAGTTTTTCGTAACTCCTTAGAGTACAAATAAAACGTTTTTTGGGTGATTTTATACATGAATAAAAAAATATATTTTCATTTTTTTTAAATAACTACAATACATAACATCATTGACTTAACAAAATTCAACGGAACATTATATTAGATTAACTTGATATAAAATGAACACTGAAAAATAAGTGATTTTTCATTTTGAATATATTTTCTTTACACTTCACGTTACTTTACGCTAAATTATAATGGTGAATTACAACACAGACACAAAATACCCAGACTTAAGAAAAATCTCATTTTTAATTTTTGTGTTCTTACCGGGAATCAAAATCATAGCCTTCTATGCGTAACTCAAGCGTCTAAGCCACTACTCCACGGAGGCTGCTAAATTTTGTTCAAATAATTAAACATAAAATTTTCATAGTAAGTTATTGCGCATTTTTTTAATTTCTTATTTTGCATTTACTCGTATTTAAAAAACCCGAATGTAACTTTTAACGTTTACCTTCCATGTCTCTATTTTTTATATTTATATTAACATCTACACCATGGATTTAATTATGTATTCTAGATTTAGTATACCCACACACAGACCATGCCTATGTGGGATTCTTTAGTATTAATAAATAAACTGATAAATTTAAAATAAAAATGTACCAAATGCAAAAAAAAATCTAAAAAAAAAAAAAACTTCAATCTTTACGAAAACTGAACTGGCAAATTCAAATTTTCATCTACACTCAAAACAAATTATTTTAACTCTTAAAAGACTGTGGTAAATAATCCCTTTGCGCGCGGTGATGTAACGTCGTGTTACCACTAGTAAAAGATGCAATATTCTAAAATTCAGACATTAAAAAAAATGAAAAACATGGAGACATACTGTTTAATAATTCCTTTTCCATAACTTATGCGAATAAACATATAATTTAACCCTGTTATGGCAAAATAAATTAAAAATCACTAATACGCCGCTTATGTTACGCGCGTGCGTCCCCCATCATTGTCATCAACCGACTGAAGACTAAATCTGTTTTAGACGACACCCGCCGCAGAACAGCGTCTCTGTCTTCCTTGTTATGACTTATATCTTCGTGCTCTCTCTTGTAAAGGGTATCTGTATAGATGTGTCGCTGAATTAGCGGACATTTATTCTTCGCGTAGCAGGGATAAATATTTTTCGTATCAACATTTATAATAGTTATAAAAATTTTAGTTTCCAAATTGAGTGTGAAAATGTCCATTTGAAGATTACAAAAAATACGAATTTATCATTTTAAAAAATAAGAGAGATTTATCAAGTCTTGTGTCCTATGTCGACTAGTGTGACATCACAGCCACACAAGAGTTAAACTAAAACTAGTATGTTTTTAAAAGTAAATAAGTTGATACTTTATCTTTTTTTGCTCAAATATAAAATTGTGTAATTTCGATTGACGAAGCATTAAAATCCACAAACATTTTTTTTTTTTTAAATCATCTATCGATCGGTATGCTTTAAGAGAAGAGCTTGATGTCCATAATTATCTGATACCCGGGCAACTATTTCTAGCTGAACGTATATTTGTAATCCGTCTGTAAACACAAGGACATAGTTTAGCTTTGAAGAAGATTAATGCTGTGGACAAAGGATTATATTTCAAGCTGTCCTTCATCTTGTCTATACATACAAAACCAAAAATATTTTTGTACGGAAAGAGACAGTCATTGAGACGTAACTAGCGTAATATTTAGGGTAAAATATGTAGCATATGATATTATGTAAAACGTCAAAAGGAAAGTAAATGATCGTTTTGGGATTACGAAGTATTAATTTCGATGTTCGTTTCAGAAACCATTAGGTTTTTGATAGAGTTTCACATTAATCCGACAAGAAATAAGATGATCAATCGAAGTCAAACATTGAATAGGAATTGATAGTGGAAAATTATTTTTTTATATTCATATTTTGTTTTGATTTCATGCATGACATCAACCTCATTAATGTTATTTAATATTTTATTTCAATTTTAAAAATATCGTGATGCTCTCTTGTATTTATAATGTGGAAGTAAAAGTCTAAACATACTGAGAATGGTTAATAGTGTTAATGACGACCCTAAGTTACCATTGATAAGACCTGCAAATGTCTTAATTTCTATATTCTCTAATTATCGCTAATTGATGGAGATAAAAGTGATCAATGAAAAACGGACGGAACTAAAAAAGTAAAGATGGATCAAATCCATAAAACTTATGTTAATACCATTTCCACCTGATTAAACCACGAAAAAAAGCGTTTATCCAACTCATAACGGAAAAACACGCGAGGAAAGTTTTAAAAAAAATGTATTTTCCAAAGAAAACTCTTATATTTAGACGACAATTTTATTTTCAGATTTTGAAACGATTCCTCTCGAGTGTTTGGTATACTTTATTACGAGCAGACAGTAAACTTCCTTAAGCAAGGAGCAGTAATGAAGACAGTATAAAAGTTGTGAAAGCTGCCGGAAGTCAGCCTCCAATACCGAGTGCATCTGCAGCGAGTGAGCAGCGAACAGGTGATGCGAACATCCCACCCCCTACCGAGTTTTAATGGAGGGTTTTGAAGCTTGTCATCGCCTTTTGAATAAATTCTATCGTATGTTAAAGTTTTTTCCTAGGGGCGGAAAAAAAAAACACCCTTAGAAGTATATTTTTTTTTGTTTGGTTTGGATTTGTTTTAATTCGTTTCGTTTTGTTTGGTTTCGTTTTGTATAGGTTAATTTCGTTTCGTTTTGGTTTTTGATTTATTTCGTTATTTTGTACAAGCAGAGATTAAAAATTTTTCAGTTATATGGGGAAAATTAAAAACAGAAAGGATAGTCCTAACAAAAAAATTTTTGCTCAAATGTAGAAATAATCCATTGAAATATAGCGTTCTCGAGATTATAAATTAGGATTGGCTTTTTTGAATTGGTTCCAGAGATCATTTAAAATTTGAACAGCGCAGGCGCGGACTTACAATTTTAATACCAAGGCCCTTCCTTTATGGATGCGATGCGCTGAGATTTTTTAAACCACAAGCGCAGTTAGCTCTTGGGTAACTCAAAATATTTTTTTGAGCTGGAGGTCAGTTCTCAGCTCAAATACTTGAGCAGAAGTTATGAAGCGGCTCGTTGATCAGCTCAATGGTTCCCGAATCACCGCTAATGTGCTGATTCGGCTGACTCGAAGCGTCGCGTGCACGTACGATTCGAACAAAACTCACAATGAACCGCTGTGATCTGTGAGTCACCTATTAGAAGTATGTGCTGTAGCACAACAGCTCAATGCGTTCAAACTGTTTTTTTGAACCGGCTCGAAATTGAGTTACCTAAGCGTAGCTCTTACCATCAGCAAGGAATGGTTGAGTATTGGGGGTGTTTTCATCACGTTTAGAAATTGAATTAGATTGTTTGTTGATTCCGTCACAGATCGTTGCATTTAACGTCAAATAAACATTACTATTCGTTGTTGTTTTTAAAAGTCTCTATTTTGAGGCTTGTCAGCAGGTGGAATAGAGGGAATATGGAAGGAGGTAATGAAATATACACCACAACATCCAGACCAATTGAGAAAAAAATCTAAATCGGATTTCTTTCTTGCAACTAGCGCGAATCGAACCTGCGACACCAGTTTTATAGTTAACCGTCTAACTAACTGCGCCACGGCACCTGTCTTTTAAAATATATTCTTGCGATAAAATTGAGGGAACCAATAGTTCCGCTCTATCTGTTTTATGAACGGACTGCGCATAGTAGGCACGTCTGAAATAAAAGCCATTATTTTATGATAAATGTATCGAATTATAAAAAATGTTTAAACCGCAGTGATAAATTAGCTTAATTTCTTGTATATGAATAAATTATTCGTATCTTGAGGTATTAGTGAAAAAATATCACGGTTAAAAGTACACACTTTATCTCTGAACGCAAGCAGTTTTCTTCGGCTTCATTTGTTTCTTTTCAAATTTGTTTCTATGCGAAAAATGTTTTTAATTCATCTTGCTACCCTCGTTTACCTTTCTCGGCGAAATTGTGGCAGGGAAATATTTTTATGAAGTGTTGAAACTAGAGGGGGAAGGAGCACGTCGCGACGCTTAGCGAATGTTTTATGTTTGTGACCGCTGTGGTATCGCCACCGCAAAAAGGTGCGTGTAGCGATGTGCGAAACCAGCCAATGAAAATAATCGAATACTTCATAACCTGTTATGAGAAACGTCACTATATGGCATTTCAATATTTCTTAACCCTTATACTGCTAAACAACGATATATCGTTGTTGTTAATCCCTATCATAAAGTTCTAACTAGACTGATGCTGACGTCATAATCCCCAAAAGGGTAAATGAATTCGGGAACTGCTTGTTGCACTTAACCGTCAGTGGTATAAAACATTTTCAAAACATAAAAATTACTTATTCGACGGGTTATTATTTAGTTTCGTACCTATTTCAGCCCTACGAAAAATTTAATCCAAAAAATGTTTTCTTATGCGCAGTAAAAATTTAAGCATTAAATTGTACAGCAAAGTTTCTTGAAAATGAATGAAAAATCATTAAAAATATTTTAATGAATATTTTAATGAAAACGAACAGCTTTGAACGACGTCACTTGTTCATATGAATCAACCAATGATAAGAGGGTTGTGTAAGATTTCCGGTTTGCTAATCGTCAATGGACCAATCAACAGAACTAACCGAGAAGAAGCGGAAGAGAACTTACGACGTCACACGCGGATTAATGTCAGAAATACAAAACTTTAAAAGACCGTAGCGCTGATAATACGATACAATTTTTTTTTTTTAAATCTTTGTCTAAAAACATTTTTTTTTTTTTTAAACCACTAAACATCCTAATTATAAATTTACTTATGATGTTTAAATTTGCAGTGCTTTTAAGAAAAGAGAAACGACTAAACACAGGAAACTTCTAGCTAGTCGGGACCTGAAACAGGGAACTTTTTTACATTCCAAAAACAGTGAAAAAAATAAATCTAAGTTAATAGTTAGATTTTGAATCACTTATATGATATTTGAGGAAAATAATTATATTTGGTGTTTTCCCCGCTATTAAACCCAATTCAGTGATTACGAAAATATTGATGTACTTCCGTAATGAATAACTAATTGAATACTTTACCTTTAATACAATAACTCTTATCTAGTGAGGTCCCTATATCACCGGAAAACCCCATAATTAAGAATATAAACAAAGAAGTAAAGAGCCATAAAACATAAAAATAATTCACCATGGAACATAATGATTGTCAATTAGGACTATGAATGTTAAAAAAATCATTTGTTAATTTATTATAATGGGTACCCACAGTAATGGTAAATCAAAATGATTTAGCTGTTCATTAGGTAGTAATTATTTCTCTACTAACAAAACGTAATTATTACTATGCAAACTCTATTCTACAAACTATTCTACAAACAAAACGTAAATGAGGTATATCAGCTCGATATTGATCCAAAAATACTTCAGAAAAAGCTTTTTCGATTTCATGCTCTTCGTAAGAGTCATATTATAAATTATTATCACTATCACTTAAAAAAATATCGTTATTGTCTAATTCACTTTCGGAATAGGTTGAGCTGCTAAGCCTCCGAGTTTCTCGGCGAGGTACTATTATTTCTTTTTTATTATTATTATTATGGATAACTTATAAAGCGCCATTTTCGTAATAAAATACCTCAAGGGCGCTTTACATAGTGATTTTATGGTTAAATTAATTTAATTGAAGCTTTTAAATTTGTAATTTAATTAAAATAATTTATTTTGTTGTCACATGCTACGGATTTATTCAAATGATTTAGAGAACAAGTGGGTTTTTAGTTTTTTCCGAAACATCACTTCACTTTCACAGCCTCGCACCTCTGCTGGGAGAGCATTCCATGCCATAGGGCATGCGACCGCAAATGCGCGTTCACTAAATTTAGTGCGCTGTTTGCGTAGAGGTATAATAACTTTTCCTCTCGCCGTAGACGTAGCTGATCTAAGCGTGAGACGCCTGTCAGCTAGTTCATCTGTCATGCATTGTTCCCTTAGATATTCCGGAGCAGAGTTGTGTTATACATAAGCCAACAGAGTTTGTATTCGACCCTCTGTGGAAAACGTAGCCAGTGTAGTTCCCGAAGTAGTGGAAAGATATGACTGAACTTCTTTATCACTTTCACTATCCGTTATCATTTTGAATGATATATTTTGTAAATTTATTTATAATAAAAAGGACGCTTTGCAGAGTTAAATTGTTAGTTAGAGTAACAAAGTAAGATTAAAAATATATATAAATGTGAAAAATATGTAATTTACTTAGCTGTTTGTAAACTGTTGTCTATCTCGCTCAATCCATTATGCGTGAACTAGCTATTAGTGTAACGGAATATTTTTCTTAGAAGTTATATCAATTTGTGAGACAGTTGTACAAAAACATTATTTTTTTCAAATTTAAATTATATTATAAGAACTACCAAGAAATAATATCACTTCTTAGTAAATTTACCGGTTACCTTTAAGTTTCAATCTAAATAACTCCCTACAAACATTTGGACATACTCAAAATATTGTTGATTAAAATAACTTACATAAAAAATTTAAAGTATTTGTAGGCATTACCTAAGAGGTGAAATAGTTTATCCAGATGAAACTCACCGACATCCATAAAGGTTTCAGCTCTTTTAGTTTGCAAAAGTCAACAGATGGAAGAGTTGAGGTAATGTAAAAATAATCATGAATGTGGATGTGTAAACATACCCAGAATAGTGAATATTTCGCAGTGTGTAAAGTGGTGATTTAAACCAGCCAATGACAGATCATAAGTCCTGTAAATGCCTAGACTTCCATATTCCCTTGGCAAAAATGTTTTCCCTCTCTGTTGCAACAAATTTCAAGATATATTTTACTCAATTTTTGTTTAGATGCATTGATGGAAGTGGTAGGTTTGATAATATATAACAGAGCACTTTGCCCCGTAATCAACAAAAAAACTGTCATAATTATTTCGTTTCAATAATAACAATGCGCCTTGAGATTGCAGTACGAGATCAGTTTTGTTTGTTTTTATTTTCAATTAAGAAAGGGTTTACAACCGCTGTACGAAAATTGTATATTTTCGGCACGAATTGTCTATCTTGCTCACTCCATTGGGCTTGAATTAGATATTTATGAAATGGAAGATTTTTCTTGGAATTGCTGTTAATCGATAAAACAGTAGTGTGTTTGGAAAACAACGTATTCGATAAAATATTTTTAAAATGTATAAATAAGAGGATTTCTGATTAGATTCTTGAAAAACTGCGTAGCAGCGTAAGGGTTAATAAAACCATTTTCCTATCTAAGCCCAGTGGTCCAAAGGGTCGTTCAAAAGATTTATTCCTACTATTTATTTGCATCATATCTAAGTTAGTGTAAATGCTAAACCAAGTAAACATATTTTTTTTGTTTTTGTGAATACGCAACACTACGGTATCAAATTTGAAAATTTTACTCACGCACAAACAATGGCCCCTAAATATTATAATGCTCTGTTGTTATATTTTGTTAAATGAAACATCATCCAATGATTTAAAAAAATGGTGGATGACTAAGGTAGAAGATATATAAATTTAATTCACAAATTGCAGAACGTAATAATTATTCGTAAGAATTTATGTATAATTTCACATTTAATATATTTTTTTAACAAAACAAGGTGATCAGTCTTACGCTTCAGATCTAGAAACAATAATATATTGTTGTGTTGAATTAACTATAACTATTATTTCACATCCACCTTACCAAGAGTCAAATTTGGTAAGAGATCGTGCTGACTACTATTTAACACTGAAATCCATATCGTTTATTTATTTATTTTTATTTTATTCCAGTAAAATGGCTACATCGTGCAGAGCCAATTATACTTTATAAACATAAACATAATTATAAACATAAAATAAAATTGTATATTTGCAGCATTTATGGTGGTCTTAGCATATCCCGCCATCGCTCGAACAACGATGAATGGATCCACCTTGCAGTGGCTTGGAGAATTTCGTTATTAAAGCTTTTCAGGAGTTCCCATAGGCTCTAGGCTCTTTGGTGGTGAATGTTACACAGTGTGTAAAGTGGCCACTTAAACCAGCCATTGACAGGTCATAAGCCCTGTAGATGCCTAGACTTCTAAAGAACCTTCTCTTAAATGTTCTTCATCTCTGTTGTAATATGTTAATATAAACAGCTCCCCAGGGAGTTGAATCCAGTCCTTGTCTACAAAAATTTGGACAAACTCAAAATATTGTCGCTCTAATATAATGTTGGAGAAAATTATATGCGACTTCCTTCTACGATCATGACGATATATTTGAAATGGTAATAGATCTCACAGTAAAGTGCCGGAGAATAAAATAAATAAAAAAGTTTTTGGTCTAAATCCATCGTTACATATTGATAACATTACCTTATAATGCATGATGTGCACGCAGTTTGTTTTGCATACGGAAAAAATAAAAATAACTATAAATATGTATTGTCATTGAATAATTGGTTTATTCGATTATCAGATTTGATAATTATTCACATCTCTATTGTGCGCTGAATTCAACAGTGAAATATGAGGGGAGATATGTTCCATTATGATACGCAAAATCATTTAACGGGACGGTAATTTGGAAGGAAAAATCGTTTTTTCCTGGTACTTTGTGATCAAATAACAATCAACTTTATAAAGGTAATTTTAAAAAGTTGTATTTGAGACTAAAATGGAAAGCACACGCGTGCCTCCATCTCATTTTACAAAATGACCCAAAGAGTTGAGGAAGGTAGAGTTTTGATGGATTCTTTTAGGAACAGAAATAAAACAATTATAGAAAAATACAATTTAAACCCTATGGTGTATAGGACACTGTGTTTCAGTGGCGAGCCGTGATTTATTTTATAAATATTATACAAAAATGTTCATTATTTTGTACCTTAATATAAGTACATAATATGTAAGTAAAATAGTATATTGATCAAATGTTACATGAAGGTAAAGTGATCAGATTTACGGTTAAGGTGACAGTTCAGGAACAATTAAATATTGCAGTAGAAAATCACATCTCAACTCAATATTTCATGTCCACCTGTCTAGGAATCGAACCTGGAACCTTGAGTATAGAAGGCAAATGCGCTAACATTGAGGGCTAGTAAACAATTACTATGAAAACAGTCAATCAAATACTTTAGCTACATATTTTTTTAAAATTCTTTCTATTTAAGTAATTTGTTGTCAATTCTCGATGGAATTCCATCGTAATTATAAACTTTAAAAGTTATATTTAAATACAAATTATTAATTAGAAATACTTGGTTCGCTTCCACTTATTTATTTGACCAATTACCACTTTTACCCTATAATAGGCATTCAGACTTAATAAAAAAACTTTTATTTATTTATAAGCTATATAATATAATATAATTCTTTGTTAACAAATAACAGCAGTGATAAATATCATTTTAGAGAAGTTTCATTTTACAGAGCTTCTGACCTGTCAATGGCTGGTTTAAGTGGCAACTTTTCACACTTTGTAACATTGACCATTTTGCGTATGTTTGAACAACCATACTTCTTCAATTCTTCCATCTGTTGTTATAAGTGAAATTAACAAGCTGAAACCTTTATTGTTGTGAAGAAATTCATCTCATCGAATTATTTCACAGACTAGGCAACGCCCGAAAACAATTTTCCAATTTTAAACGTCTTCTTGGATCAGTTGGTTTCCATGTTTCCTTCTATTAAATATTCTTCGTCCTTGTAAATCTAAATGACTATCTAGAGGGTGAAATACAGTCTTTTGTCTACAATTATTTAGACAAACTTTAAATATTGTAATTCTTTGTTATTTAAATTTAAAATTTATTTTAGCATTTCGTTTTGAAGATGTAATAAGATTTGAGACCAATTTGAATAGCTCGATCTGGATTAAATGAGTGGGATTCTTTATAAGGGTCAGTTAAAAATAAAGGAAAAACATATTTTGAAGTATTTATTAAAATGTAAAAAGCATAAATATTAGCATATTTCCCCCAAAGAACGACCGCATAAGAATCAGTAAACAAAAATATTATTCCCGTGTGTATGTTACGGGGTAGGCTACTTCAACTGATTGCCTTTGAATATTTTAAAAGCTTGTTAAATCCCTCGTAAAATAAAGAGAAATAAAGTATTGGAGGACCAAGGAAGGCAAGGGGGGGTAAGTGCGAGGCAGGCGCAGGCGGGGGAACTTCCCATGAAAAAACATAAAACATTATGGTTATACCCCCGAATGGGCTCAGCCTATTTTCTGGACTGACGTTTATACTTAGCGAGCAGTTATAACAATATAATTTTATCCCCGGCTTATATCAAATTGATAAAGAACATCGCAGGATTCCGGCGATGTCGATTAAATAATAAATTATACAAATGTGAAAAAATACATTTAAAAACGGTTAAGTGAATGCTGTATTTAAACAGTGTTTAATTTGATTTCAACCGGGTTGTGATCGCGGTAGTATCACGAATTCATTCATTATTCACCGGGCAATTATTAATTTTAAAACTTTCTTAGATATATTTTTTTAAGCCAATTAATAAAGTCAATATAAAACTTCCCTTTTCACGCAATTTTTTCTCTGTTTTTGATATGAATTATTTTATGTGTACCCTGTGTATTATTATCTTATAAACTTACTGTAATTCTATTTTTTTTATTTATATTTAATGTTATTTTTTTTAATACCATTTATTACTGTGTATTAAAAAAAAAAAAAAAACCGTTTCTAATTTTTCTTATTAACTTTACGTACCTGCTGTTTTTTATTATTTTTTATGCATGTTATAATACCTAACTTTTAATGTTAGATTAAATTCATATTTTTTTATTACGCAAAGTTTTACTTCTGATTTTGCAGTGCAATAAGTATGCTTTTTTGATTTCTACAGGCCGTAAAAAAAAAAAATGTTATGTTAACTTATAACTATTTTTGTTATTACCTGTATAATTTTTGTAAAAGCCCCTTGGGCGTATTGTAAAATGAAATAAAAAAAATGAATCAGAAGTCCAAGGTTTAAACCTCGATCTACCAAAAAATTGATTTTCATTTTTAATAGTAAATTATTTATAGCTCGTTAAAAAATCCTCCTAAATAATTTTTTTTTTTCATAATGAAATCTCATTTTTTTCATTTAATTTTTTCAAAGTTTTTCATAGGTGTGCTAAACAAGTTATTTTAAGTTTTTTTATTTATGCCACTCATATTTTGCTGCATATATACAACGATGAATGCGACACGGTACAAATTCTAGTTACTTAATTACATCAACACTGTTGATAGACGCTGCTATGCGATCCAAATGCCAAAAGTAGATTGTAATAGAAATAAAATGTATCATTTACGTTACAATGTTAATAAAAAATACATATTGATAAAACCTTAGTTGTAAGCATCTACTGATGAACTACAGCCAAAAAAATTGGTAGGACTTGATAAATTGTATTTTTTTATTGTGTATGCGAATAAATAAATAAAAATAATGAAAAATAATTTTTGCCTGAGAATAGCCATAGAGTCAACAGCGCTTGTGCAGAATTTTGGTTCTACTTCTTTGGTTATTTATTTTGGTTGTTCTCTAAAATTTAAATTTATTATAGGTTCTTGAAAAAACAATATTTGCTGAATGTTTCATCACAGAATTCGAAAACAATAATAAAAGTATTGTTCATTTTGAAAATGTTTTACGAAGTCGTTGTTTTTAAGTTCATTGGCTGGCGTTTCCCGTTTCTCTTCATTCGTACGGGCTATACCCATGAGGGATGATGGCAAGACGAGGGTTGGTTTTCTCCTTTATAAAGAAGAAGTCAGTTAGGAGTTGATTGTGTTTCAAGTCATGTTTCTAGAACTACCTAACACACCCATTCCAGTAATAAACCGCCTCCATCGCAAACACTTCTAAAATGATATCATTTTTAACTGCGCCGTTACCAAACCTTTTATCAGAAGAAAAAATACAGTTGGGAACATATTAAAAAAATATATTTTTACTACTGAATTCTCAGAGTAAATAATATTTAAAGAGTTTTAACACCAATGTTTGATTATGTCCAAGACTGGCTGGATTTCCTCCCTAGGGAGTTGTTCATATTTAAATTTATTTCTAACATGGGCAGAATGGTGAATGTTACACAGTGTGTAAAGTGGCAAGTCATAAGCCCTGTAAATGCCTAGACTTCCATATTTTCTTCTCAAAAATGTTTTCCCTCTCGGTTGAAATAAATTTAAAGTTTTAACACCCTTTAGCACAATATACAATATATTGTAACGTCCCCCGGTTGAATAATGGCTTCATATGTGTTTCGTTTCAATTAATAAAGCTAAATTAATGATTATTTATTTTACACACTTTAACATTATATTTAATTTTGTTGAAAAAAAAATGATAACTTGGGATCGCGCCCTGTCAATCCGTAAGCAATTAATATTTTTTTTAGAATGACCGTAGTTAACGAAAAACTTTTTTAATATAATTAATTTCATTATATATTTTTTTGCAAGAAGAGTGATTCGAAGTCTAAGGGTATGTTTTTAAAAATTATATTTAACACTATGGAGAAATCTAGAATTGAATTATACCTACATAACAAAAAAAATTAAGATGTTTAACTAGCTTTGATTCTTCGCTGCTCTGAATACCTTTCTGTTAGTATTACTTTTGTCCTTAATTGAGTCGTAATTTTTTTTTTTTTAATTAATAGATTTTAGTTTTGGCTGTGTGAGCATTAACGAGTATAATGGGCTTCTAAGTATTAGTATAGTTGTAAATAATTCTTTACATAGGATTCATTAAATCACTTTAGGGGTAACCATGTCTTCCCTCGAGGATAAAAATAATTTCATTTCTGAGCTCGTGAAAGGTCTTAAGGATACAATAAACATATCGGAAAGTAAACAATACAGTTTTTTGATAACTATTAAGGGTATTTTAAAAGATACAAATAACAATGGTTTGATTGAATCACTAAGACTGCATTCGAAATTAGATTTTGATCAAAAAATTTGCATAAAATTTAAAACTAATCAAAGAAATCCACATTTACGCAATGTTATCCTCGAAGTTTCCCATTATAACTGGACAACCCTTTCTTATGCAAATAGAGTAAATGTGGGATATCGAACACTGGCAGTTGAGGGTAGATTTTCATTAGTCCAATGCTACCGATGTCTGGGCTGTGGTCACACCCAACGAGTGTGTTTTGAGAAGGAGAAATGTTTTCACTGCACAGGAAGTCGCAAATATATAGCATGCCCTGGCAAAAATTATGAATGATGCAATTGCGGTGTAAGCGAGTCTAAAGGTCATCGAGCTAATAGTTCTGATTGTCCGCTATGGAAAACCATGGATATACAAGCTAGGGAAAGAGTGGACTTTGGTGACAAGTTAACATATGGCGAATATTTTTAAAGCGCAATAGGCGACATCAAAGAAAATAAGTGTTTGGCAATGCAAGAATATGTATCAGTTAATACTAATACATATTCATGTTTGTTAATTTTATTATTTTAGCTTGTGTTAAATTCTTTCTAGGTGACATTTATTGGATTGATTTAATCTGCCTCGTGAGCAGGCCCTGGTTTGACTGTTTTTTTTTCGCTGGAATGTTTCATCTAAATCACAATCATAATAATAATAAAATTGAAAATATGGTCAACATAAGCATTTACTGGGTTGGTGTGGTTATTATTTAAATTATGTTGCATCCTTTACATATTTTTTGAGGAATTATGAGCATATTTTATTTTTCAACATAGTGTATAACAACGGGTATTCCAAAATTGA
The DNA here is from genome assembly GCF_059751315.1 of Micrasema longulum. Lineage (NCBI taxonomy): Eukaryota > Metazoa > Arthropoda > Insecta > Trichoptera > Brachycentridae > Micrasema > Micrasema longulum. Next base: position 69,847 of record NW_028277751.1, read on the forward strand.
GGTATAATAAGAGTGTTGTAAGGACGATGTTCTGACGTCAAATGTTTCAAAGGCTTCTTCAACATTAAAAATAATTGCTTTTCTAATAGGGATCCGAAATGAAAATGTTCTTTACTCACCCTGTAGTCACAACCCATAACCCTTCGGGGTACTTAACTTTAATTAGACATAAATATACCTTAATTATTTAGAATGGTAGATACTGACGTACAACTTAATGAGATAATGAAAAAATATTTAATTAGTATTTTTTTCCTGAAACCGAAATCAGGTAAGGGTGGATACAAAATGCGTAAATTAATTATAAATGTAATTTGACCCTTAAGTTTTCTGTCTGTACTTTCGTTAGAAAAAAAAAAATGTCCTCAGCATAGGTTACCCCAGTGAGTAAACATGATTTTGGATGTTCTTTATTGACAAAAAAATACATAATAGTATATTACACAATAATTCATATCTGCTCGTCATCTCTTAAAAAAAAAATTGTGAAAGGTTTTATACTTCAAAAGCCTGTTATTACAAATAAATTGTTTTCTATAGATATTTTATTTAACTTATGGCCATTTGCATAAAAATAAGTTAATTTATAAGTTGGGTAATGTTAAATAACTGTTGTTGCTTCGGCCAAATGTGGAAAATTAATTGTTTTATTTGACTTTTATCATTCGAACACTTTTGTTCATTTTGACGAAAACGCAATAATTATTTGATTTTAAACTTTACTTAATGTATGCAACTGACACTAAGTGATAAAGAATCTTTTATCAATTGTATTATTTTACTACTATTTTCTAATTTTCCATATATTTAATTTAATTTATTGTTTTACGTGAATAATTGAATTTTCTATTTCCATTCAAATAAAACGTGATAAAAAATGAGAAAACTATCAAAGCGGATAAAAATTATTATTCAATGTAGATTTTTTCAAAAACAAATAGAAAAAAAATCATTTATTCTCATAGAACAGATAAACAGCCCAACTTAAGCAATTTAAGTGACTTATATATCACGGTTTCGAAATGACAAGATGCATAAATTTAAAATCATATATTTTTAGAACATACTTTTAACAACGCTTTATAGAAATATACTTATACTATTCACTATTTGAATGCCCTAAATCACTCTTTTACTTGCTTTGCGTATAAAATATGATTAATGGTGATAGCGAATACTTTTTGCAACGATTTTTAAAAGTATTTTGATTTCATGTTATACTTAAGGAAAATAAATTAGGGTACAAAAAACAGTTCTCAATTTAAAAAAAATCCAGAATTGTTTTTTGTATAAGGAAACTAATGCAGTATTGTTCTGTTTTTAGTATACTTTTCACACGGTACTGGGTGGAACTTATCCCCGTGTAAAAATATGTTCCAGTGCATATATGTGTATATTTATTTACTTGTTTTTTTTTTCAGTTTGTACATTAAGAGATAACTTGAATTCGTTAACTAATATAATATGTATATTTATATATATATACATATATATTTACTTGCCATACATTAAAAATGTTACATATTATAAAAATCAGTTTAAATTGCTGAAAAAATATGTAAATATAAAAGAAATAAATCAACATATTACAACCAACAGAGTTGAAGAACATTTAAGAGAAGGTAATATAGAAGTCTAGGCATCTACAGGAATTATGACATGTCAATGGCTGGTTTAAGTGGCCACTTTACACACTGTGTAACATTCACCATTCTGCCTATATTTGAACATCTATATTCCTTCAATTCTTTCAACTGTTGATGTTTGTGAAGTTTTTTTGGACAAACTCAAAATATTGCTGATAAATTACCTGGTCCATGAAGAAGTATAGAAATTGAAAAAATAATATTTTCAGGCGTTGCCTAGTATGTAGGTGAAATAATTCTATTAGATGAATCTCACCCGCATAAATAAAGGTTTCAGCTCTTTAACTTAACAAAAATCAACAGATGAAAGAATTGAAGGAATACAGACTTCAAATATAGGCAGAATGGTGAATGTTACACAGTGTGTAAAGTGGCCACTTAAACCAGCCATTGACAGGTCATAAGCCCTGTAGATGCCTAAACTTCTTTATTACCTTATCTTAAATGTTCTTCATCTCTGTTGTAATATGTTAATATAAACAGTTCCCGGGGATTTAAATCCAGTCCTTGTCTTCAAAAATTTGGACAAACTCAAAATATTGTTAATAAATAAATCAAAATTAAATTTTCGTTTTCTTTAGATATATTTTACTTACCATGGACATCGACGCAGCCGATCTGCTTTTTCATGGGGCTGGTGTTAATCTGGCACATGTAACAGCCGCGGTCACTCTCCCTAAGCTGTCTGATCTTCAGCTGCCAGGTCTTCAGGTTGTCTTCTGCCACCGTAATTCTCGGGTTGTGGGTGACTACTTTTGTGTGGATAGTAAGGATGGTGCCATCCTCTGCCTTCATCCAACCAACCTGGAAAAGAACGACCGTGAATGAACAAATGAAAATAGAAATGTTATTTTAACATCTTCTGCTTTCTTCCAACAAATCTAGAAATAAACATAACCACAAAATTACATAAATATCTTGGAGTTATAATTTAAAAAAAATAAAGTAATGGAAACATTTTTAAATAAACATAATTTTTTATAGGGCACAGAAAAATACTAAAGAGGATAACGTCATAAAAAAACTCACATTTAGGCTAAGCCTGTGCGGGGTTATACTAGTTTAATCAGTTTTACGTTATTTATTATATAAATAAAACACGAGTGATACTTTAATCCACAAATTCGAAAAGTATCACTTGTGTTTTATTTATATAATAAATTACAATGAACTTTCATCAAGAATTTTCACTTACAAACTTTATTTTTTTTTGTTTTACGTAAGCTTAATATTATGCAAAAAATTACGCATTCATACAAATATATAATATACATACACATACATACATACATATTACATATACATAAACGTATGTACATATTTTATAACAAAATGCACAATTTAAATATTTTAGTACAAGAAACAAAAGAGAGATTGAATTTTCATTGGTTGCTGTGCCAACTAACAAATAGGCACTAATGAAAAAAACTCCAGTCCTTTTAAAAATAAAACAAACAAGAAAAATTTACAAACAAAAAGGCAAAAGATGTCGTCAATGAGGAAATATAGAATTATGTATAAGCATGCTTGCTTTAACTAGATATATATATATTTTAGAGATGTGGAATGACTGGTGATGGCCCCGTAAATGCTGAGATTTCCACATTCTCGGCGGCCTCCGTGGTGTAGTGGTCAAGACGCTTGACTCACACACGGAAGGTTCTGGGTTCGATTCCCGGTGAGAACAAAAATAATCAATGTGATTGTTCTGTGATGTAATTCACCACTGTAATTGGGCCTCCTGGCCTGCTGTGGTGCAAAAAAAAAATGCTGAGATTTCCACATTCCCTAATAATTCCTTAATTTTGGTCTAGATAGTGATGTCTTTTAAAACTTCGACGAAATGGACTTCAGCTGTACAAAATACTTTCTAGAACCGCACTGCTGGACCAAAGATGGAAAAATAATCTTCACGGTCATATTTATAAACATTTGGATTTGCTCGAAGCACGGTTGATATTTTTATCTATTTTTATATATCAACATACTTTATCGAAATATTAAGATTTTTTTTTAAAATTAATAAATTTATCGAAATTATAAACATGGTGTTTTAGGGCCTGAACGCGAAATTTTATTCGAACATTCCCTTAAATCTTTTGCAAAAACTATTTTTTTTATTTTTTATTTTTATAATAAAGAGTACATCCTTTCTTTCTCAGACTTGCATCCCTTCCACAAACCCTTATCTCTTTCCTACCCAGCCGTTTTTCTTGTCCGCGTCCGGTGCGTATCGCGTCGTTGGTCAAATGCATTTTTCATCTCATTTGTTTTTGTAGGGGAGGTGTAAGGGTTCATGGTAGTTCAGGGATGCTGGTCTGAGAAATTAAAAATTCACTTCATTTTCAAATAACAAAAAATCTTTGCAAAATAATTATTCATATTTTTAAAAAAAGGTTACTATGAGACCGTGTAAAGGCCAAAGTTTTAACTACTATGGGCGTTCTGATTTTGAATTTTTTGCGGCGGTCAACTACAAAAATAAGTTTGAATTAAAAATAAAAATACAAAATACCAATACCAATGCATTATCAAGTATTATATATAACAGCAGATAAGAATTACTTCACATAAACCAAAAAATAATACGTAAATAAAAAAAGTTGTTATTTTATTTTAGTTTTATTAACGCAAGCAATGTGATTTTTATTAGCTTTATATTCGTATATATTAACTATTTATGTTGTATCAGAGAATATTTTTGACAAGTTTGTTGATTTGATTTAAAGCTACTTATAGCTTTTCGTAAACATGCTGCCAAATAATCATCTGTCAAACAGGATGTAGGTTTTGTTTTGATTGCATTAATTGAAGAAAACGTTGATTTGCAGGGGAAAGTTGATCTAAAAAAGCAGCGGGCGACTAGAATTAGACACGCGGTTGACCTGCTACCCATAATGTACAAGATAATGATACAAGCCAATAAAATCCACATTTGTAAATATAAATATCACAGTAATCCATTTTTTCCAGGTAAAAAAAATTGGGACTTTGGCGGACTTAATGCTGAAAGCAATATCTTACAGCCAACCAAAACTTTAAAAAAATATCAACACAATAACATTAAAACGAAATAAGGAAAACTTGAAGTATTCTATTAATTCTTTATTTTCAAATTTAAATATTATAAGTTTCTATCTTCTCACGAAGGAATGTCTGCAAGTCTTCATTCTCAATGCGAAATTATGTATTTATGCATTTCATCCAATAAAACGCGTCTTCCTTAACTTAGAAGAAAAATCCTTGCAAGGGAAGTTTTTTGTTACAGTGAATCTGACATTTTAATGTTTAAATTTATCTTATTTATGCATAACCCACAAAAGAAATCATCCTGAGAAACTTTATTTCATTCAAATATGTATTAATTGCTTGATGACCCATATATATATTTTGTTTAAATCAAAAAATGCAATTTAGTTCCAACAAAGTATTGAACTTGAAAGGAAAAAAAAACGTAAATATCTGAAATAATTAAAGTAGGTAGTTAAAAATGTTATTTTTTTCTTCTGATGATTGCAATTCTGATCAATTTGTTATTTTTCTGTTAATTAAAAAAGTTGTGTTCCTAGTGACATTATAATAAATAGGAGCGTTACTCTCATACTGGCTACATCTAAATATAGCAAATATTTCATCATTATCAATAATTACACAAAAATATATATCGAATCACGATATAAAAAAAAAAAATACATATTTCCTTTGTTTGAATTTATTTCTGGATGAATCCATTATTATAAAAAAACGATACTTGCAAGCAGCTATCAACATTTAAAGAATATATTTAATTTGTTTTTATTCAATTACGTATTCCATAAATTGTAAAAAATTTAAAATACATGCCGCTAATGTAACGTCTGCACAACACATATTCTCCTCTACGGTTGCGATCGTGGCACTTCACTAAGTGGCCCAAAACAGCAAAATACTTAGTTTTGAGAATAGGTCTCAGAAGAATTTTGGGTGTTCAGTGGTTTGACTTCGTGAGGAATGAAGAGATAAGAGAACGGACGCAAAAAACTTCGGTGACAACTATCATCAAGCAGAACTGATGCGGTTGGCTGGGCCACATACTGTTAATGCCTTCCGAGAGCCTAAACCACGTTTGCCTACTTTACAAGACATCAGGTTTTCGACACCCTGGACGTCCACTGCTCGTTCGTTTGGTTTACAATGTACGTTAAAATAACATATTACAACAGAGATAAAAAACTTTTAAGAGAAAAGAATACAAAAATCTGGGCATCCACAGAGCTTATGATCTGTCAATAACCAGCCAATGACAACCACCCAATGACAGTTTGTAAGCCCTTCGAAAGCCTAGACTTTTATTTTATCTTCTCTAAAAATTTCTTCATCTCTGTTGCAAAATGTTATTATTAACAGCTCCCTAAGTGGTGGAATCCAGTCCTTGTCTACCAAAATTTGGACAAACGCATAACATTTTTACGCCAAAATAAATGTGTCAATCCAGGAATCAAATAAAAGGGACAAGTACATATGTTTTCCTTCCTCTGAAACTTGTTCCAGGACACTCAATCGTTTAATTAACATTTCACTTTTTTTTTATCCGGACACATTATCCTGGATAGTTTTTATGATGCAATTTTTGGGTGTTGTCCGTTACGATGAGACAAGAAGCACAGTTTTTTCTTGACTTGCTACCGGGAAGAAAGTGACGTCAGCAACTGTGGAGATCAAAACAAGGGCCACCGAATTTCAAAGGATAAGATGGTTTAAGACTTGAATCGAAATACACACGAATCCGAAATATGCACTTTGAAATAGTTATATGGCCGGTTAGATATTGCACTACCCCCCTATCAATCTGGAATAAAAATATATGATGTTTATTATTACTTCTATTTAGTATATGTTAAATACGCTTTCGTGATCATGTATCTCTGCTATGTAAGCGGTATAAATTATATAGAATCGGTGCAACAGCGTCCAGTAAGAAAATGAGCATGGATAATTGGTTAATGTCCAAAATTTCAGGTCTACAAAAACTAAGAAATAGCATTGACTCCATATTCATGTTAAGTAACTAAATGGCTTAATTGATGTACCATTTTTTCTTGAACATGTGCATTCAATGTTCCGATCACGAAATTATGATGAGTTGTTCCTCAATCAGCACAACACAAACTACGGTTTGCATGCATTGATATCCCGGTAGTGATGTAAATTTGAAACAAAATCTGGACTATTTTAGTGTGGGTATATATCTAAATTTTAAACAATCACTAAAATAGACCAGATCTTTTCTAGAGGTCCTTTTTTTTGTCTGAACTTTAATATCGTTAGTTTTGTTTTATTTTAATCGCACCTGTACATTAAAAAAATAATAATGTTTTTTTTTTCTGATTGAACTGAATGAGTCATTAAATACATTAGTTACTTACTTAGCATTTTACAAATGCAGACTGCAATAAATGAAAACCGTTTGTCTGTTTTATTAAATATATGTTTATTTATTCCTTTTGTACTAAAGTCCAACGTACATTAAAAAAAAAATCTGAAATTAAAATCAATAGGAAAAAATTCAAAAAAATTAAAGCATTTTACCTAGTACTACCAAGTCGTAACTGATTCAACTGGTTTAGTTTCTAAGATAACTTTTACTTTTAAAAAATAATGTTTTTGACGCGCATGTAATTATGATAACTTAATTTTTCTATTTTGTTTTGAATAGTATGAAAATGCTTTATTTTTTATTGAAAATGATACGTAATACTTTTGCAACACATATATTCTACATTTTTAACAAAAGGTGATAATATTTCTAGCATTCTTTACTTATGTGCATAATCATATCAAACTGCTTAAAAGTACGTAAGTACCTACAGACAAAAGTATAAACTGCGTTTTTATATATATCTGAGAAAGTTTTCGCCACATTTTTAACCATTTTCGTAAATTCATTTTACAGAAAATTACGTTCATCCTAAGAAATAACCAGAAAGAAAGGTTTAACGAAAAATAGCAGCTCGAAGATATAAATAGACTGCAGATGTTTGTTGTAGTATTGTTCACTCGCATAAGACCAAATTAGATATGATTGGATTGTACTGGAAGACGACAGCTTGCCATAGAAATATAGAAAGCACCGCATTGGATATAGGATTTTCGAAAACGACATAAAACATTACTCCTTTCGCAATTGCTAAAAAAATGAGGAGCTCCGTAATGCCATTTATTTATGTACATTATAATAACATAAGCTATTCTAAAAAGGTAACTAAGAAATAACGTAAACATAAAGGAATATATTTTCTCATAATCAATAAAGAAAAACAGTTTTTTGACACTTGATATTTATTTAATTACCGATCAATCCTACTCAAAATGCGTAGAGCATTTGATTAAAATAAATATAATTTTAATGAGGACACTTTGTTACCGATTCCACTACAATTTCAACTCTTACCTCTTCACTCTACATTTCCACGAACACAAAATACTACTTGACATAATTTATTAAATTATTACTTCTATATCTATTGGCTTAAATATTGAGTAGAAACTGTTAAAATTATAAAATATCATAATATTAATAGCTTAATTGTACCTTTAGTAACCAGTTGGTAATTAAACTTTAACGGTAATTATTTTTTTTTCTTATCTTTATTTATATTGTCACAAAGTTACGGCTTCAAATTAAATTTAAACAAGTTTAACGTTTTTAAATAAAAATAATAAAACCACGAAATAAACTGTTTCAAATAAATCCTTTTTAATTTGCTCATAAAAAACAAAACGCATTATAGAATTTATTCAATGGTTTCAATATGTCAGTAAAAAAATGTATTTTGAAAGAGTGTTATATTTTTTATTGTTAATTAATTTATATTTTTTATTTGCTATGCATTTTTGTAACGATTGTTTATTATTTTGAACACTTGCCAAACACAAAAGCCTGAATCTTTTTCGGCAAATATAACCTGAAGTATTCTGTTTTATTTTTAATGTATCCTTTTCATGCTAAATAAAGGATTACTAGTAAAAAAATATATAAAAAAAGTATCTCAATCACATTACACGAGCGTAACTTTTATTGTTTCAGAGTTATTATTGTACATATACAGGGCTAATAATAATGGTCTAATAAAGTGTCCATTTTACATTCTGTGTAAAAATAACCGTTCTGCTGACGTTTTAACATCTATATTTCTTCCTTTATTTGGTCTGTTTATTCTATTTATAACCATAGTCCCTTCTATTTAATTTAATTTTTCACTCTGCTGTAAAGTATGTCAATGTTAATAAGGTGTAGAATCCAATTCTTGTCTTTCAACGTTTTGAAATACGGAAAATATTTTTTACATAAATAAAAAAACTAAATTGCAAAAAAAATATTTTTAAGTAATTTTCTTTTTAAATTCTTGAAAATATGAATAAGAGGTAAATTAATTTACAGTATCAATTTATTTTTTTATTTTTTTTATTTATCACAACAAACGTGCGTGTATTATTTTTTAATACCTAGCATTTTTTATTATATTTCTATTTTTTCATAACTTTTAATTTTACTATCTTTATTGCTGTTGTACTACTTTTATAATTATTAATTTCTGTAACATTCACCATTTCTCTATGTACAAAGCAAATATTTTAGAATAATCTGTTTTACAATGTTGTTCTGGAGCAGAGAGTAAGCCTTAAATCCGTAATCTGAAAACCGCATTCGTATGATGGAATAAGTTACGTCAGATTGTTCCGAAGTCTTTGCCTTTTTTGGCATAGTATGATATAAGTGTTATTAATTTTTGGGTAAAAAATTGTATAATTAAAATAAAAGCGTTCATTGCATTTTATTTAAAAAATATATTAAAAAATGATTAAAACTAAAAAAAAACCCCAATTAATTTTTTTGTACATTTAATTTTATGGCACGAAAAATTCCTGAATAAATTTAATATTTACGTAAACTTATTCCGGACTTGAAATTATTTTGACTAAGGCTCATACTTTTCTTAACAACTTCCCTTTTCTGGTGGCAAGAAAAAAGCAATGTTCCAAATGGCTCACAGGAGACGTTGGCGTCGTGTAATTTAAAAATGGGAAGTTCTCGAATAATATCCAATATTATGTAAAATGTTTTGTACAAGCTTTTCATTCCAAAGTTTGGTAAATGGCTCTACAAATTTAGCCCCATCATCGCGTTGTTTATTTCGCCCGCTTGAGGGACAATATACCTGACAATTGGTCCTCAGTCGTCGTTTTAAATAACTAAGCGAGTCCGGGGACTGTAAAACTTTGGAAAGCATCCGACTGTTCGGAGCTAAGCTCCGGGCTATAGTATAACCTGCTTTGTTCCTACCGAATTCCACCCTACAAACCTTCTGCAATAAAACCCGTGGGCAACTGAGAGGGAAGAACTTTCGTGTAATTCTTTCGGACCTAAAATTGTTATAAAGTAGGAGAAAACCTTTAATTGCCCGCCTTAACAAATTATAACGATGCGTCACGAACTATATTATTTCTTTAATCTACAATATCTACATACCGTCCCCTTAGTTCGTTTTTGTCCATCAGACCAAAATACAAATCGGCAGAAATATAGCTTTAAAGTTTTAAAGTTTTTTACGAAATAAGCAAAAATATTTACCACAAAAATTCGTTAAAAAAATACAAACATAATAAAGTAAAAATTTGTAAGTTAGTGACGCACGGCCTTTTTTTTTAGTAAAAAAATTTTTAATGATTGAAAAAAACTTTTATCAGATTCCCTTTAAAAATCATAAAAAACAATTCATCTTAATTTTTTTTTTTAATTCCTAACAGATCTAATAATTATGAGCTTATTTAAGTTTAAACAATGTCAGGAACATTAATAATTAAAAAATAAATGTTTTTTTTTTATTATTATCAAGCGTACGGCACGAAACAATCATAACGCTAGATAAATAAATAAAAATTGAAGGCAATTAAAAAAAAAAAGATTATCAACGTTTTGGGTTCTTCAAAAATCTCATGTTTTTAAGGGCATTCGGATTCCTTTTTGCTCTGCAAGTTCTAGGACCAACTATCACATACACTCGCCTGTCCCTTGGCTCCACCGCTCCACAGATATGGTAATCTGTATGATGATAAAGCTGATATATTTGGTTCTGGACTTGATAGTTATAAAACGAGTCTCATGTTTTTTTTCTCTCGAAATATGATTTTTAAACTTTTCTCTTTGTTTAGAAATGTTTTTTCGTTTTTGCTTTTTCATATTTCTTTTGTTAATATTTTTGGTTACTTATGTGCATTAACTTGTGACTATTGTGACGGTTATGCAATTTTATCATTTATTATTTATTTATATATGTTTGAATATAAATATAAGTAATTTTTTTTCTGCATATTTATTTTCAATATAACATCTGTCAAAGGCAATTTATGCCGTTTATGTAAAAATAAATAAATGAATTGCGATTAGAGTTTTTAGCTATAAGTCTATAATAAAAAGGAAATCGGCAAGGTATCGATGTCAATCAACTAGTCAATGACTGATCCTAAACTCTATAAATACATAGGCTTACATATTCCATTCTCTTAAAAGTTTTACATCACTGTTAATAAATCTTTTAATTAACTTATTATTTTTTAACGATTTATGTTTAGAAACATGTAGTCATGATTTATTTTTAAACTTCGTCCAGTCTCCTGTCAGGTGCTTCAGAATTTGGGAGTCTCTGCAGCAAAAGCGTCTCTGGCCTGTGCTTCTCGGAACAGATTGTCAACTCTCCTCATTTCTGTTCAATCCCTTCATGTTCCGCAACCAGGACGACCGCTTCTTGCCGGCTCCCCACCGTCCTTCCATCTCAGAGGAAGGTGATACCTATCTCACCTCAGCACATGACCCAAACATAAAACCTTTCTAAACTTCACTATCGACAAGGATTTTCTATTGGCTTTAGCTCTCTATCGCACGTTTGCATTACTGACTTTCTGAAGAGTATCAAAATATCTAATTTCTCCAACCGGTTCATTAAATTTATTTATCAAACACTTTATGTACATATAAGGGCTGGCATATTGCCTTAAGGCAATTTCTTCCTACACACCCAAACTGGCCAGTTTGATAAAATAAATAGTGGGTATATGGACGAATTATAATAATATTAATATAAATATAAATACACTTTCTTTATAGAAGCAAAAAATTACAAAAAATCTACAATAACACATTATACATTCACTTTCAGAGTCCATATTTAATATGATACAATAGACCATAATATTTTTAAACACTAAAACCTTTTATTACACTGTGAATACATTCCACGCAGAACTATGTAAAAAGGAAACTAAATATAAAACAACGGTCTATAGGTTCCCATATAAACAAATCAATTTGGAATTTCGAAAAAAAAAAACTTTTACTTTACTGAAAAATATAACAAAGCATCAAAATACTTTGAAAAGTCGTAACAAAGATTGCACACTTTCTCTACATATTAATATAAATTCGAACTAAAGAACATCAAAATCATTATTTGTGAGTTACTCTCTTAAAAATCATTTTTTATCCAGGACCATAAATGCTATAAAAAGACAACTTATACTTTCAATTCATTAAAATATGATTTTAATGAATCACAACTTGCCTATTTGTAGTATTTATGGAAGAAGACACAGATATGTGTTTTCAGTGGGTAATTTAAAAACGCTGATACAGAAGTAACCTAGTTGTAATAACTACCCATTACTAATTTGTTATACACAACTTTTCCACATACCTAAATGCAGAACAAATTTATCAAAAAACGCTACGATTAACCGTATTATGGATACGTATAACAGGAAATTTAACGACATAGATATATTTACAAAAATATTAAATTTATCAAAACTGCCATAGATAATAAATTGTCTTTGTCCGCATCCTCCTCTCCGCTGCTCCCTATCCCTGAACAAATATAAGTTTTATAGTGAGAAGATCTTTTAATATAATTATGTATCCCCGTACTGCGGGCCAACTGTTTGTGACACCTGATTTTTAAATTCTGAATCATTTCTATTAAACTTTTTTGCTATTCTTATTGATATATTATGTAGGTGCATATAATATGCATTTGTGTGTTCGTTTTGAATCAACGTTCGCGTATTGTCAAACCTTATTTTATTGTTGTCATTATTTCGTATTTACTGCATTTTGTGGTTACTTATATAGGACTCGTTGCACATTATTCATTCGATGTGAATCAGTCAAATTTCAAAATAAAATGCTTTTTTTTTTGCAGAATACGGTTTTGAAATTTAACATACTTAAAAAAAAAAAAAACAAATTATATCATTTCTTGATTTGAATTTTAACAAAAAAAATTCTAACTTTTTACTAAGCTCTTTATTGTACCATTTTTAATACAATTAAAAGTTTTTAAACAATTATTTGTTTTTACTTACGCGCCCACACACACGCACCCTCTCCCTCATTCATTTCCACACGCACATGTACCCTCTCCCTCATTCATTCACGCATACACACATTCACATACACATGAATACAAACGTCACACAAATACAATTACTAAACTTCTTTTCTTATATATTATATGTCATTATATTTACAGTGGATTTTTTGAATTGGCTTTAGCATTGTTAAAAATTTTCTAATTATTTTGTTTATGTAATAGCTGTAAAAATCCCAAATAAATAAAATAAAAATAAATAAAAAAAATAATGCCTTTAATAGGAAGAGCATTCCAATAACGAATAGTATAATTATGTTACTATGAATTAATAAACATTTTTAAAAAAATTGGTTTTTGCACAGTGTTCGGAATCGTGTAAAAAGGCAATTCAGTGTTTAGAGCATTAAATCAGTTAAAAATCATATCGAAAAACGTTTCGTTTGCTTGATTATTTCCACCTGACTTAATAAAAAGCCTGTTTTTGATTTGGGTTTATTTCACATAAAATTCTCCCACGCTTTTGTGATAATCGAACAATTTATTTTAAATAAGAAAACAGACAACGTGTATAAATATCTTTTACAGACAGAATAAGATATTTCTTGGAATAACAAATAAAATCGTTTGTCAGTTATTTCCATCGAAAAATATTATTTTTTTAATATTAAAATGCCAAACATAGAATTTCATGTTTAATTCTGATAAACAAACACGCTATTTCAATATTGATAGATATTAAAACAAAGGTGGATTTTTTTATATAAAAGCAGTATGAAGCCTAGAAATAACGACTTATCGTCTCAGCATCATAGTGGATGAAAAATTAAGTTCTGTGTGTGAAATAGAATTAGAACCTGGTTGAGTGTATTTGACTAGACGACTAAAAATTGTTAATAGTCAAATATTTAATTTAAGTAGGTTCTTAGGTACTTGTTAATGGTTGAATTCCAAAACATAAAATAAGTATTATTTTTAATGTGTCATTCTTTTTGCAAACGTCAAACTCCGTTCTTCTCACCAATAGAGGGGTGTACTTACGTAGGAATACAACTTTTAAAAATGTATTGAATTTAATATAGTTTTAGTATTACCAATAATCTAGTAAATATAAATAAATGGGAAGAATTTAAAAATAATTTAAGAAAAGAATCTGATTGAGATCCACAAAATATAATATAATAAAATATCCACATATATATCCTCTCTTCAAGCATTTTTGTCCTTATCCCGCCCAATTTACAGTATTTTAATGTTCTTAAAATTAATATTTAAAAAATCTTTGATTATTGAGTACATGAAAATAACATTTTTATATGTATAAATTGTATGTGTTTATTTGATATGTAATATATATTTTCTTTACTAACTTTGTATACTATGTGGAAATCTGTTATTAGTTCTGAGTTTATACACTATTTCTGTTTGTTTACTAAAAATATGTATGTAGAACTGTTGATTTCCCTAATAAAATAAAATAAAAATAAAATAAATGCTGTTTGTAAACATTCAAAAATTTTTTTTTTTAATGAACAAAAAAACAATATATTTACATTTTTTTTGTAAATCCAATCTTCTCGAATGCAACCCTGGGAGATCAATGAATAAAACATGTATGCTCTTCACTTCTTTTTAACATATTATATTGAAGATTTTAACATCTACGAACACGCAAACTGCAAAGATCTATATTTCTCAGAAAATCGCACGTAAATCGGTTAAGCCGTTTAGGAGGAGCTTAGAGACATCACACGTACAGAGGAATTATAAACATAAACATACTAGGAATCGCCTTAAGCCACTTTCAATTTTACTTAATGTGTAGTAATAATACATAAATTTATTAATCCTGATAATTTCCTTGGATGTAAAATCCAGAATTAATCATCATTCCCCTACCTTCACCCAATGGTGCATAGGGCACAACATTGATACACCAAATGCAAAGTACTTTGATCATCTGTTCAATGAAAGTATTTACAGGGACTAGCTTTACGCTTTGAGTACCAGCTCAGGTACAGCAAATGTTGCTGTTTTCAACCACCATTTAAACAAATATTTTACGTAACCCGCCAGGAATCGAACTCTGCGCCTCAAGTATGGTAATCGAAAACTTGAATGAAAAACTGAAATAAATATGACAACTTTGTTTTTAACCACTAATTTTTTATTTTCCACCGACCGGTTTCTAAGCAAACAAGCTTCTTCGTCAAGGTTTACGTAACTAATGAATTGATTCCTTTTTTATTTTTATCATGTTCACTAAATACTACACATGGACCCAATAAATCAAGTCGTTTTTTCCTTACACGGGTGGTAATTTGATAACATTATTTTTATAATTAGACAGGAGAGGACTAAAAGAAATATTGTTTATTTGGTTTTTATTTATTGTTCTTTTATTATGAATCGCTTCTTTAATTTCCAAGATTTCTAAGTTGACTAGTTTTAATATTTTATTTTCAACATGAAGTACTTTAAATCAAGTGTCTTTATTGAATTTATGATTATTTTCTATCAGATTGTTTGCGAATTCAGAAAAATTATTATTATTTAAGCATCGTAAGTGTTCTTTTACTCTAATATTAAAGTTTCTTTTAGTTTTTCCAATGTAGATTGAATCGCAATCATTACAATTTAATTTGTATATCCCAGATTTATTATATTTATGGACTTTGTCTTTGTGATTTTTTAACAATGTTCCTATATTATTAGTTGTGTAGAAAGCCGGTTTAACGTTTGATGGTAATAAAGACAATTGTTTTGAAAAAAAAATATTTATAAAAAGAATCCGCCTCCATTGTTTAGGTGGGTTGAGTTATATTTATTCTATTGAAATGAATAACCACAAAGCTAGTACTTTAAACATAAACTTTATATGCAGAAAAATTAAGTTCATGTATTTATTATTATAACTAACGGCCGTAGCCAATTTGTACAAAATTAAAGTTAAATACAAAGTTATATAATATAAAGAAAACAAATTTAATTATTATGGTTAAACTCAGTAAAAGTAATGTGTATGGTAAAAAAAAAGAATAAAAGAGTGAAATATAGAAGAAAAGTAGTAAAAAAAGAGATGCATTTAAGGTTTGTAAATTTATATGAGTATATTATACAAAAAGACTGAATCTCCGGTTCATCGGTTATTGTTGCAAAGTCAGTAGTACTTACTTCCTATGTACAACCGAATGAGCATGAACCCATCTAGGTAGCAAGTATAACTATTTGTATGTATAATGTTTCAGGGGTCTCAAACTAATTATTTTATTTATTTTATCTTAAAATTAAAGAAAATACATATTAAAAATCAAATAAAAATGTTGCATATAAAAACTAAAAACAAATAAAAATATAATACATATATATAAACACAAACACACACATACGTATGTATAAATATATTTATATACATTCATACATATACACATATATACGCATATATTCACATATATACACACACACATGAAAACATACATACTCGCACATATACCTAACATATTAAAATTTCTAAATGTTCCACTAAATCTTTTCAAAATACATTTGTAAATAGAACCTTTAATATGTGTATTCAGAAATCAAATTGTACTGATATTAGTAACATATCTTTAACTTCCTTTAAAAGCGAAATTTCCAAAAATAATTCAAGTTATGATGTTGCGCCTTGAATCTGCAGCCTATATTATGCAGGTTATGTGCAGTTCTGTATGTAGGCACATTATAAATGTACACTGTATGGTCAACTATATATGTATTATATATTATAATGTGCAACTGTGTGACCAATATTCAAAAGTAGATATATTTTGAATAATATGTATTACATTTACATTTACATTTCAAGTAAGATTATATGTTTTTGTATGATTAGTTACTTTATGGTATGTATAATTTTTATGTGACAACATTTACAAAAACAATCTTATGTGGAAGCCTCTTATTGGTTTTTATGATGTGTATTTATGGTATAATAGTATCTTATAAATTAATACATGTCTGTTGGCTTTCCAATGAAACAAAATATCAAAGTAATGGTGCACAAGATATTAAATATTATCCAGAAATAGTGCAACCATCGTCTCTTTATACTTGGGAAGCGACATGATTATAAATATTATGTTATAAATATCATCAGACTAATTTTCATCCCTGATTTGAATAGAACTGTTATTTATTTACTCCACTAATCATTATCTTCGCCTTAATGGTGTATGTATGCTCGCAGAACTATAGCTTCCACGGAGAGTGGTGAACCGATCTCGAACACAACGCTATTATACCTACGTATATGTTTATAGTAGCTTGGTCTAACTAGATATGAAATGAAGTGCGAATCTTGGCCTTAGAATACACCCTGATTGCTTTTGCTAATTGCAGTGGTAGATCTGTAAACCATAAGCGTTCTTGTGGTACAAATGGCAAATTTCCACATTTTGACTTTGTGTTCCAAAAAATATTTTGAGAAATCTTTGTAATGAGTACTAGATTTAATCATTAAGGTATGCACATTGAGCAACTGAGATATCTTTTTTATGAATGGGAGTATGTTAAGGGAGCGTTTAGTTGAAACATACAAAATATTAGATTTTTATATTTGTATTATGAATTTGAGCATATATCAGGACTTATATATATGTAAGTATTTATATTTTAAAAACATCTATTTTTTTACTATCATTATTATTTTTTTAATTTGGGTTGTCGGTTTCGTGGTGTAAAGGTTGACGTTAGCCTACCAAGTTAGAGGTCTCGTGTTCGATTTCCTACATGTTGATATAAAATATTTATTTAAAATGAAGTTTTTACAATATAATATTTTATAGTTCCTAGACTAGTATCTAAAACGTAAGACTGATCATCTTACCTTGATGTAACAAAAATGATCAAGATACGCTACGATTGGTCTACCAATCAGTGCTTTATGCACCATTAGGTGCGTAAAGGGAAAATTATGATGGTTAAGGCCATGGTGTTCTTAAAAATTTTAGATCGTTTAGTAAAGGAGTTGTTGGTTCCCTAATTAAGGTTTAAAAAAAAAATAAGTAGATTATGAAAAGGTTTCTGAAATAATTTGGTCATGTAGAACAAATAGATGATGAAAACATGGTAAAACAAGTATAAATGGCGAAAATGAACGGTGACGTGAGACGAGGACCAAGGAAGACGGGGCATGGTCAGATAAACCAAAATCTTAAGTCTGGTCATTTTAAAAGCAGGCAAGACCGAAGGGCATGTATGACAAGGTTTATGAATGTGAAAGACGCTAGAAATGTATGCCAGGATAGACTTGTGTGGCGGTCCTCTTTCTCTGCCTACCCCTACAGTAAAATGGCGTAATGGTAGTAGTAGTACAAAAAAAAGATAATTCTTCATAATTATTATTCAACAAGTCCACTTATACAAATGGTACCATACATATCTCATACTCACCCTCACATACACATTTACACACACCCTGCATATTTACTCACCCTCACTAACATGTTTATGTCTAGACTTCCATATTCTATTACCAAACATGTTCTACATCTTTACGCAAAAACCTTTGTAAGGTTTTTTTCCAAAAAAAACAGTCTAAAATTGAAAAACTAGCTACATTGAAAACCTTAATATAAAACAATAAAAGAAATGATGTATAAAAACATTTTTTTATGTGTTCATAAGTGTGCTCAGACATAAGAAGCATTTTTTTTTGATAAATTGGAGATAACGATAACTTGTTTCGACCTGAGATCAAACATGAGAACTTGTAGGTATTGGGAAGTCTATTGACTGATTTAAAGAGTTCATTTCTTTGGTAAATAAGTCACTAAATTACTATGTTATCATTTTAATTTGTGAACATAATGTTAATTTATACATTGGTGAGCTTATTGCCAAATGGCAATTTCTTTCAACCCACCAATAAAATAAAGGTTCAATTTTGATCATTTGAGTTACACGACATATTCAATAGAAAAAAATAAAATGAACAAGCTACATTTTTATAAAATAGAAATAACAGGATTTGTAAAAAAATGGCCTCAAACCAATACATTTACTCAATGGGAAAAAGGAATAAAGAGGAAAGAGAAAGGGAGGAGAGGTTAAGGAAGAGACAGGAGATGTTTTTTCAGACGTGATTTAAGAGGTACTGTAATAACAACATCTCTGATAGTGGATGGGAGATGTCGAAACCGTATGGACACTTTATAATTTAAGAGTTATGAGTATGAGAGAAGAAAGGGGATAGTGCTTGTAGAATTTAATAAAAGAGGTAAACCGTGAACTGATTGGTACTGAAATTTTTCACGGAAGTAAATATGAGCGTTGGGACGTGGTAAGGACTATGAAGTATATTGAACATAAGTGAGAGGGAGCGATAGTTTCTCCGCTGTCTAATTTTGAGCCATTTCAGTTACATAGGATAATCAGAAATGTGGTCATGTTTCCTAAGCCCGAAAATATACCTTATTTATGTATTCTGAAGTCGTTCAAGTTTATCGAGTTGCTCACAGCTTAAATCAGTCATGGAAACATCAGCATAATCTTGAATGGGTAGTAGTAATGCTTGTACGAGAGTGCATTTAGTATTAATGTGTAGGAATTTTTGCAAACTTCTAAGTGAGTGTAGACTGAAATATATATAGGTGTTCGTCCATTAGTGCTTCTAGATTTTTTATAGATTTCCTGTGTTAAATATTGTATCATTGACATTAAAAAGATTAAATAAAGATACATACGTCTAATTTACTAAGCAATCTTTGACTACCCGCAAACATAAATTGTGTTTCAGATGGGTTTACAACTAAACCATTCTCTTTTGCTCATGCTGTTATTAATTTTATAGTATTTAAAATCAATTAATACTGTTTTACATGAAAAAAAAACATTATTTTGTTTATTTTATTTTCGAGTTTTTTATATTTCGGATAGATCTGTTTGTATTCTTGCATGCATCGTAATAAGAAATGTATTACCGTTATCTAATTTACGTCTTTTGTAGCTTACTCACGCATGCGTATTGAAAATATTAGTTTATCGTGGCCACGTGGAGAAACAGAGTTTCAGTTTGTCGGTTTGTCGTTTGTTTTGCACTTTGCAAAGTTTCCTTTCCTTGAAGTGTGGCAATATTAGAAAATATAAACATCTCCGATTGATAACTTTAAGTTGACGTTCTATTAGAATCGGTAAAACGATCCCAGTGGTAAACTTTTATCGCGTTGATTATAACTGAATTATTAACAAATATTTTAATATAATAAAAACAAAATAAGAAGGAATGTGTTGAAAAAATGACTATGATTTATTTCGGACATCCTAATGCTTATGTTTTTTTTTAAATAACTGGATGGAAGTAAATATTTTCACTATTGTCTGCACCGGATGTGTTTTAGAAAGACAAGTGAAAAAATGATGGAAAGTTTATTAAAGCGACCTGTTGTGGTTTCGTGTTCGCGTGCTGTAAGGGAGGAGTGTGCTAAAGGACGTAGGGGTAACTCAAAGCGATTAAGGGGAGGAAAAATGTACGCTGAGGGTGGGAAATTGTAGAGACTACGTTTTATGGTACAGGCGTGAAATGGGTTACTTAAAAGAACTATATTTTAAATACGTCTAATTTATGTAGATAAATAACTAGATCAACCCTTTAAAATATTTAACCAAAAAACTCTATGTCTTGGATCTAAAAGGGCCAGTGCCGTAAATCAAAACATTTGAGGATAGGAAGTTATCATCCGTTTTCTGGCATAACAATGAACTGTTTGACGTGTTTTAAGCGATTGTCAATTAAGCAACATAACCATATATTATGTATGTGGATTTAAATTGTAAAAAAATATATTTTTTAAATTGACATCGTCCTTTTACAGTATGTTGGTAAGAAAAAAATTAATCTGACACATACCCTTTTCAATCTAAGCAATTTAAATATAAAAATATTCATTTGAATATTTAAAGCATTGACTTTGTGGTCAAACATTCAACTAAATGTTATTAAATATTTTTAAGGAACCACTTCGTACGTCTCAAAACCGCCAGTCATAGAAAAGTCGGTAAGTGGTGATATACAAATACTTAATAACATTTAAACTGAAAACGATACATTTTGAATAGGAAAAAATGGACATTAATGCATTTACAGAACTTTTCCATTTGCTTGTTTAAGTAGTCCCCGTTTAAATAATAGTAATATGATATTCAAATTATTTTTTTTTTGTACGTAGATACGCAACGACTGGACAAATTAAACATAAATGAATCTTTTAACATAGGCAGATTGATGAATGGATCCACATTTCTTTTATTTTTTATTTGTCTACAGAATGGAAGAGTAAATTCTCCCTTCCCGGTAATATGTAGCTAGTACAAATTGAATTAAATAACTTTAATATTTCCATAAATATAATAAAATATGGGTTGAGATTTTCATATCGGTTAAAATATTTTTTGAATTAAATAATGAATGCTTACTGGGAACAGAAAAACAATTCTATCGAAAATCGGAGACAAGTCACCAATACAATAGAAAGTTTACCAATGTGTTGCATGTTGTGTACGTAATAAAATAGTAATTGTAATATATATATATTTTTTTAAATTTTAAATTTATTAATCAATCATATAAAACAAAGTTAACTACATTGAATTACATTCCCATGAGTTACAATAACTCAATTCGGGACATAAATAATATTAACATTTTGAAAATAACACATATTGAGAACAACGAAGAAATAAAGCAAGTTTAGCACCTTTATAACTAAATATACAACAACAATATATACGCCTAAAACCTTTTCTTACACAAAGAGATTAAATATATATAAAAAAACGCCTTTAAGAATAAAAAAAAGGAGTCAATTCACTAAGGGAGATAAAGTCATTAACATCACATGCCATGCAGATGATTTAATTTAATTAATTTGATTGTCTTAAACACTCTTTACGTCTCACTCTCGATAAAAGAGGTATATTTGGGAGCAAGAGAGACAATTTCACCCGTCTCACGCTCGCCAGTAGCTGCCCGACTTTCGTCAGGGGTGGTTCTGTCACACGCGCGGAGAGCATGAGCTAGTGATTTTTATCATGTTTTTTTTTATTATTAGATTAACCTAGCTGGACTGAAGGGGAGGATTAAAAAAGAGACCGATTTTAATTCGGTAACTCGAGTATTATTAAATCTATTTCCCTTTTTATTTTTTGAAATCGTGAAAATAATAGAAAAAAGCATTTTCCTGTTTTTGTTATTAAATTTTCAAAAATTATATAATTTTTAAAAATGTCAAAGCAAAAAAAAATCTAAATAATACAAGAGTCAATTTCACTATATGTACATTAGCATTCGGCAAACTAACAAAAATGAATAAACTACACGAATGAGTAAAATATGTGTGCGCGAAAACATGAATAAATTATTGTACGATCATAAACACTTCCAACGTTTTATTCTCCTGACGCCATATAGAAGTAGGCGCTGGGGTCGTTTGGTCCCCCCGATCAGATCATGTGGAATTTTTGGATGCTAAGTGAGGAAAAGGTTAAAAGTATTATCACTTTTGACTTCAACTATTATTAATTCAAGTAATTGCCTATGAACATTACGTTTTTCCGATTTAAAATCTCTCATTTTTGCATGTGTAATGACAATATAGCACCGTAACGCGCGGATGTTTTTTGGACAGCAGGGAAAAGGTTAAAAAAATATTCATGTAACAGATGATCGAAATATACTCTATTTGTGGAGTGCTATTGTAGTGACCTATGAACCAATGGGTGGTGATAAAAAAATGATGATGATGCGATATTTATTATTGTTTATCAGATGAATTTTTTTGATTTTAATAAAAAAGTATTTAAAAAAAACAAATGAATGCCTGTTTTTTACTTATACCATTTTTATTGTGAATGCCAACACAACAAGGGGAGTCTATTGTCCGCTTCTGAGGTTGGAGTTATTGTTGTCTTCAACTATTTGCTACTTCATATTCAGAAACAATGGGCCCACTTGGGAACGCAGCTCATTGGTTGAGATTATGGCTC
The DNA here is from genome assembly GCF_059751315.1 of Micrasema longulum. Classification (NCBI taxonomy): domain Eukaryota; kingdom Metazoa; phylum Arthropoda; class Insecta; order Trichoptera; family Brachycentridae; genus Micrasema; species Micrasema longulum. The sequence goes on from NW_028277751.1 coordinate 92,915, forward strand.
TTAATACCAATCCAAATGGGGTCCACATTTAAAATCCATAAGAAAAATATTCTCGAAATTTATATTTTTTTAAATTCAAATAAAAAAATATAAGATTAAAATTTATTCCAACAGAGTGTGAAAACATTTTTTACAAGAAAATATAGACATCTAGGCATCAACAGGGCTTATGAACTGTCAATGGCTGGTTTAAGTGACCACTTTACACACTATGTAACATTCACCATTCTGCCCATATTCGAAAATCTTTATTCCTTCAATTATTTAATCTGTTGATGTTTGTGAAGTTAAAGAGCTGAAACCTTTATTTATGCGGGTGAGATTCATCTAATTGAATTATTTCACCTACATACTAGGCAACGCCTGAAAATATTATTTTTTTAATTTCTATACTTATTCATGGACCAGCCCTCACCCGCATAAATAAAGGTTTCAGCTCTCAAACTTCACAAACATCAACAGATGAAAGAATTGAATGAACGTAGATGTTCGAATGTGGGTAGAATGGTGAATGTTACACAGTGCGTAAAGTGCCCACTTAAACCAGCCATTGACAGTTCATAAGCCCTGTAGATGCTTAGACTTCTAAATTACCTTCTCTTAAATGTTCTTCATCTCTGTTGTAATATGTTTATATTAACAGCTCCCCAGGAAGTTGAATCCAGTCCTTGTCTACAAAAATATCGACAAATTCAAAATATTGTTGATATTCTGTCTATGTTTAAACATCCATATTTCTTCAACTCTCCCATCTGTTGATTTTTGAGAAGTAAAAGAGCTGATTTTTTTTTTATGGGAGTGAAATTAATCTGGCTAAATTATTTCACCTACAAGGCAACGTCTGAAAATACTTTTTAATTTTCACTTATTTTTCAATTGTCATAGTTTTCATAACATTAATACTGTCGACATGATGTCTTATTAAATAAGCTGTATGAGATCAGTTTCTCGGATGGTATGTTAAAATTAATGGCAAGTTACCTCCAAAATAGAAACCAATACGTCTCCAGGTCTGTTTGCGTCAGAGTGTTTCCATACTTTCTCGGGTGTCACGCAAGGCTTTAACCTGGGTCCATTGTTGTTTTCAATTTTCAGTAATAATATTAAAAATATAATCTTTAACTCGCGTTTTCTGTTATTTGCGGATGACTTAAAACTATTCTTAAATGTGACAATTTCTGACGATTTTCGTTTTTTCCAAGCGGATATATCAATATATCTGAATGAGGAAGGCGAAACAAACTTAGGTTTAATGTTTCCAAGTGTTCGGTCACTTCCTTTACTAGAGCCCAAAAAACTTTATTTTTTCGCTACAAAATCTGATACGAACATCGAATGTTAAGGATCTGAGCCTTAGATTTGTGAGCACCCTGACATTTCATTAACACATAGAGACAATCAGTGGTAATGCAATGAAGATGTTAGGATTTGTTCTGCGCACTACCAGGGTTTTTGGAAATACCCGCGTACTGTGAAGTTTTTACAATTCCTTGATGTGAAGTAGACTCGAAAATGGCTCGATGATTTGGGGCCACATGAACTGAAGTACTTTCTTATGATAGAGAAAATCCAAAAGAAGTTTCTAAGAAATCTCTATGTGAGAGAGTGCGAGTATTATCCTTGGCTCTACCCGACCGTGTTTCTCCAGGGTATGCATGGCTACAACAGTTTAGAGAAGGGAAGAAATGTGTATTTGACTTAACATTTTTATCGATTGTTGCGCGGTATGATCGATAATTCTGAGATTATGATAAAAATTGATTTGTATGTTCCTGATAATTACCTAAAATTGCATCAGCATAGATTGTTTCATATTCTAATATACAGGATCAACCTGCCTATGATTATGCCTATTGGAAGGGCTACCGCAATGCTGAACAACATCGCTCTGAATATTGATCTGTTCCATGTATCCGAAGGGATTTTACTAAGCAGGATTCTCTTACTAATGAATAATGAATTTTAAAAGGCAGTGAATCAATTTATAGTCTCCAAATTTTAATACGTAAATAATACTTTATTGTTTTATATTGTATACCTTTAATTAACTTATATCAATATTCTTATAATTATTTTTCTATGTTCTTCTAATTTTAAGATTCTTTTTATATAACCGATGGCAAAAATGAACCTCTGTTCTCTTTACCGTCATATATATATATATGTATGTACTATATGTAAGATTTGTTTTTGTATATATATATTTTTTTTATTCTTATTACTTCATTAAAATTTTTTACTACTTTCTGTCTGTTTTTTATATAAAAATACACGTAAAACACGTAAAAAGCCTACAAGGCGTTAAAATAAAAAATCAAATACGCTTTAAGTTGGTAAGTAACTAAAATTAATATTTTCAAGTGATCTGAGATGGGCTCGATGTTCATTAATTAATAACTTTAAAAAAAATAGAAACTGCGTAGGTCCGTCGATTTCTTTAAAATGGACGCTTAGTACTGAATTAAAAAGTCCTCGCATTATCTTTGGAAGCTCTGTGGCAGTAGTTCTAACAAACCAATCTATGTTTATTTTTTTTACATATTTTTAGTTTGATAGAATTTAGCACATAAATTGGTTCACACGATCGGATTTTAATATTACATTTTGAAATATAACTCCTTTTTACTGAAATCATGGCGTTAAATAACTTTTAAAGTACTGAAATATGATTGCTTTCTGAATATTTGAGATTTTCATTTCTCCCCTTTCTTTCTTTCCCACCATTCGCTCCAATCTCCATAGTAGAGTGAAGATATTTAATCAATTTATTTCATAAAAAAATGTACATGCATATCAATGTTTTGTTGTATATTTAATCGGCCTCGTGGTGTTATGGTCAGCGCATTTGCCTTCCATGCAAGGGGTCTCGGGTTCGATTCACGACATGGTTGAAATGAAATATTATTTTAAAGGGTGTTTTTACACTGGAAAAATTCATAGTCCCTAGACTGGTACCTGAAGCGTAAGGCTGATGATCTTACCTTTATGTAACAAAGTATCTAGATACTTGTTTATGGTTGAATTCAAAAACATAAAATAATTCATATTCAAATATAGAATTCTTTTTGCAAATGTCAAACTCGGCTCTTCTTACCAACAGGGGTGCACTTTATACGTGAATACAATTTTCAATAATGTATTGAATGTCAGTTAATATTATTTAAGTTTTGCCGAAAATCCAGTAAAAAGAAATAAATGGGAAGAAATTATATGGAATGTAAAGAAATGATTGACACTTGTGCAATATTTACACACATGTCCAACCTCATTCCAATATAACACCCACTCACCCACCCTCTCACTCACTTACACTCACACAAACACACTAGTATGTATTTTACGTGTATTTAATGTATTTCTGTGGATTTCTGTCATTGGTTTTATTCTCTGTATATTGTATTTGTTTTATTTTTTTATGTTACATGTATTTCTGTGGATATCTGTCATTGGTTTTATTCTCTGTATATTTTATTTGTTTTATTTTTTTATGTTACATGTATTACTGTTGATATCCCCAATAAAAAAAATAAAAAAATAGTAAAATTTTAATATGTACTAACACGCACAACGCAAAGATCTACATTTTGCTGGAAAAGGCACGTAAATTGGTTAAGCCGTTTAGTAGAAGTTCAGTGACATCACACGTACAGAAGAATTATAAATAGAAAGATTGCGGAACATTTTTTTGGACGTATATTTTTCTAACTGCAGTTTCGAGTTCACGAATGTTGTAAATAAAGACGTCACAACATTTCGGAGAAATAATGTTTCCCCGTTGCGTCATTGTCACTTTTTCAGCAGAGGCTTCGATGCAATGTTTCCCAATTTCGGAAGATGTATGTTGGTCCCCGGTCACAATGTGGAAACTACCTTCGAGATCCGGAATTGGCCAGAAGACAAAAACTGTGTGATTAATGGACCCTCAGTGGTTTACGGACAAGAAATTTCGTTTCACAAAAATGAAATAATCCGCAACATTCGGAGTCTCCGAAACAGATTCAAAATAATAAAACTCGAACGAAATACACAATTCTTCTTTTACTGCGACAAAGTTGAATATGGGGTCTTTTATTTCCTAGTTGTGTGCGGATTTTCTTGATTTATAGGGGTTCCAAAGTGTATATGATTCAGAATGAGCTATTAAACAAATCTGGTGTAGGGAAAATGACAAATGTAGGTTAGTTAAATTTTACATTTATAACAGCTATTGCCGTAAAAATCGGATCTCTTATTAAAGGCCAGTTGCAAAGGAACAAGTTCAGTTGTTTGACGACTAATTTTATTTAATTATTTTGTGCGAACTCTTTTATCCATTTTGACGAAAACGCAACAAATAATTAATCTTTGACTTTCTTTAATTAAACTTCCTTATGCAACTGGCCCTAAGTAAATGACGGCTAAAGTTCAGCTCGAAAATCATTGGTACCGAGCTAGGAGGAAATATTGTATCTCTATAAAAACAGTCGGCAACAAAAGTTTACCAGTATCTTAGTCAGTCAGTCAGTCTTTTACACAAAACCATTAACCAGTCAGATTGGAAGTGAAGTATTCCAACAAACAAGAAAATTTTGATGTGAATTTTTTTTAAATAAAAACCTTTATTATCATAAACAAACAATTAACAATACATTCAGTATTAAAAATGGTACACGTAAGGTTGAACTTGCCAAAAAAGAGCCTGGCTCTTGTGTTTGGCAAGTTTACAAAATAACATTAAAAAAATACAAAAAATGTAAAACAAAATAATAATAGAATAAATAAAAAATTAAACAATTTTTTTAAAATTGAGAAAATATAACACTAAAAAATATTAAATAAAAACACAAAATTTATAAATTTAATAAGTTAAGCTAAACAAGTTAAAAAATATTTTAGAAATAAAATACTGCTGATACTTAAATCCACAAAACTGAAATAATCAGAGACCATTTTATAAAATTAAATGGTTGTATATATAAAAACAGTCAGGATAGAAAATTCAAACTCACATAATAGTTTTAATATTAAAAGCATTTACTTCGCTGTCAAACGTTATATTAAATGTCAGTAAATAATTTAACGTTGTTATACAGAAAGCAGCCAGCCATAAAAAAGTGAAACGAAGATAATAGCCATTTTGTGAAGAGAGTGAATTATAAAATCTACACAATAGTTGGAATGTTTTTGACTTTAACAAACGATAAACAATGAACACAGTTTTTTTTAAAATATTACTAACAAGAATCATATTATGTATTTGACCAGTTTAAAAGATTTATAAAGTTCCATAAGATTTTTCTAGTTTCGTGGGTGTTTTATGCAAATTGAGAAATATCGTTTTTGTGATCGTCACCTTTTTCCGAATGTGATTAATACAGTTTTTTGTATAAAAGCGGTCTGGCTGTTTTTAGCAAAACATAGAATAAACCTTACTGCACCCGATAACATCAATATCGCATTTTTCCAAAATTGTGGACTAGCTGCTTTCTGGATAACTACGATCTATTGTATGTCTTTACTATACTATTTTTCTATATATACCGGTTTCTTGTAATTCGTGTAGATATAATAATTGGTGTCCTGACAAAGAGACAGGTAAATCTTGAAACTGGTCAAATAAAGTCGGTTAGCGGAATACACGCTGTTTTAGGGCTAGACCACGAAACTTTAGAGGGACATTCTTCATGGTAAATTTTTTTTTGAAATCCTAATTTTTTTTTTCAATTTTTTTATATTTTTATTTGATTATGATTTTAAAATTGTTAAAATCCTTTAATCATCGCACAAGTATCCCTTTCACATACTTCTACCCCTCCTCTACCCAATTGCTTCGTTTTTAATATGCAATTTTAAAAAAAAATATTAGGATATTTTTAAATGATGATTAAAAAAAGATTTCCTCTGAAGTTTCGCGATATGGTTTTTAAAAATTGTGTACTTAATTATTTACTAACATTAAGTATTAAATAATTAAATACTCTCCCCCTTTTTTTCTACAATTTTTTACCAACAATACAGTTATTCGTGTAAATTGACCCAGAATCCCGGATGCGCGTTTTTGACTCGATGGCTTCTTTCGGGTAAAAATCCTGAAATCGAGTAGAGATTAAGTCCCTTTTGTAGATGTCTGTCAAACCACACAAAGACCAGGCGGTTTCACTTAAATAATTGTTTCTATCATTTTTTTGGCTACATAATTTATATTATGAAGCCTTATCGTGGGATATTGTGTACGATTTTATTTATATTTTTTTGATATTTTTACTTCCTATTTGCACAAATTTAGAAGAATCCTTATTAAACGTACTCACAATAAATTATACCTCAAAGGAAAAACTCACCAACAATGGTGAAACCACATACTTTATTCACTAAAAACGTTTTAGTTCTTTGTGTTATTTTAAGTGTCAATAAAGTTGTTTTGCTATGCAGCATGGTTTGGAATTTTTTTATTGTTACGTCAACGTTAAAAAATTGTAGAAACCGAAAAATATCAAGGCACGTATAGGAAATACATAGATGGTTTTTTTCTAGAAATTTTATTATTGCGATTTTTAAAAACAGATTAAAAAAAAAAAATATACATATTTAAAAATAACTCAAAATTTTTAAGCAGTGATAATAATAATAATAATCATAGTTTATTAACAAAATAACAGTTACTTAATCTACTACATACACACTTAGGTAATAGATTTCTCTGGATCATGTCTAGTCTGCCTAACTACGTACAACCTGTTTTAAGGCAGACATTTTTATGCAAAAATTAACAATAACATTACTGCCTACTAGTGAATTTACTATACAGTTATACAATATCAATTGAAACAAAGAATACAAAATGATACAATTTTTTTTTACCTAAAAGTATTAGGTACTATCTTCTCCTACCCATGAAATACAAGAGTAAATAATACAAAAATGTACTAAACTTCACATGCACCAAGTCGCCAACGTCTTGGTGCTTATTGCTCAAAATGTGAAGTCTATTGATGACTTCGTTTTTACCATTTATTAATTATATATATTTTAAAAAAATATATTCATATTAATATCTTCGATATACAGTTTAAATATCACTAGATAGAATACAGGATATATTCCTTAAGCTTCTGGATGGTAAATCTCTTACATATTTTGACTCTTCTTCTTTTCATAGTTTAACTTCACTTACTAAACGTAAAAGCATTTCTGATCTATCTTTCCTCTTCAAAATTTTAAACAATTTTATCGATAGTCCATATCTCTTGGACCGTATTTCAATCAATTGTCCCGCAAAGTCAACACGACAAGTTTTTTTTATTTATAATTCATTGCCCAAAAAAAAATATATTCAAAACTCGTTTATTTATCGTAGCTGCTCCGAATTTAATTTACTGTGTCCCCATTTAGATATTTTTAATACAAAATTTTGTGACTTCAAAATATACTTTTTGAAACACTGTAAAATGAAACATTTGTCAGTGTGTAATAAGTTTATGTTCATTTAAATATGTTTATTTTATTATGATATCAAAGTTTTGAATTGGTCAACTATAGTATGAAAATGCCTCTCCTTCACCCCTCCACTCTATTTCCTCATCCTTTAATCTCTTTACGAGCTCTTTTTTTTCTTTTTCTCATGTCTTATATAATAAATTATTTTTCTCTTTACTGTGTAAAATGTTCTCTCATTATATTTGTGAAAAACTTTAACTAGATTTATGTACTTCTTTTCATTTTTATAAAACAACTGTTGTTTCTCCTTAATAAATAAAAATAAATGAAAATGAAATAAAAATAAATAAATAAAGGTACATATTACAAAAAAAATAATAACCTTTTCCTAACTCTATGATGCCAAGAACCCTGTGTCGTGAACCCATATTATAAAAAAATAATACACATATGAAGTCGAAGTATTGTTGCCACAGTATTGGTAGGTTTGCCGAGTTGTCCTTTTCGGTACATTAAAATGAATTATTAATAAAATTGCAAGGGTTTCAAATATGAAATGAATTATTTGAAATAAATTAAGTAAATTTGTTTTCAATTATGTACAATTTTAATTCGCAAAGAAGAAAACGATTTATAATTTCGTTATCGCCTTTGATTTCGCGGTATATCCAATAAAAATAAACGAATTAACGCCCAAACAGTTGTTTTTAGGATAATATTTAACGAAACGCATTTATCTCTCGAATTCTAAGACCTAATTTGCCAACAAGATTTAAGCTAATGTAATATTTTCAGAAATCGTTTCCATCTTTTTGATGATTAATCATCTGTTATCAAACCCATTATCAAGTCCACTTATCAGGGGTTTAATGAACTTCAACTTTGTTATAATGCTCTCTGAGTGTTTTTTTCCTGGGAAATTATTTGGAGAGTATTTGAGGAAGGATTAGCAGGGAAACAATATAAAGATAGAATCATCAATTCGACGGAGCAAATTAGTCTTTCCAGGCACTCGTATTACGATGAGAGGAAAACCAGGATATTAAGTGCTCGGTTCGTTTAATTACTTTGTTGCCTTATTCATATAATTTATTAATTCCGTAATTACTTGAAGGAGCGTTTGAGTAGGATTGAAGAGAGGGAAGATAACAACTTTTCTAATTTGAGTTCAGAATAAAGAAAATTTACCTTTCATTGGTCACGTAAATCTGTTATTTAAGAAGGGTCAGATATAAGAAATATTTATTATATTTACAATATATATTGATGTTACGTTTAATTGAGAATCAAACCCCAACTTCATGGAACCAAAGTCCTGTGTTGATTTGGGACGAATATGTTAAACACTTTTTAACAATAAATATCACCATTTACATTGATTTTATTTTTTAAAAATATGAAAGTGAAAAAATTAAATTTAATAAAAAACCGTTTTAATTTATTTTTTCCGACCAATACTTTCCAAGATACAAGTTTGAACATCAAATACATTTGATCAAAATAGAGGCAAAGCGGTATTTGCACTAGCTTTTCACAACCACAACCACCCGATGGATCTAAACCTGGTTTTCACTGTCATGTAACGTGTTCTAAAACAAAGCTACTTGTATGTGATATATCTTTTAAAAATACAAATTAGTACGTCATATTCGTTTCTTACCGAAAATTATCGTTAATATAAAAAAAAATAACCGTATTTTACCAAAATCTGGTAAAATATCGCAGTAATTTTACCGCCTTGCATCTCTAGTCATGTATTGCACTATGCTTCGCTCTGCTGTTCTTCAATATTTCATTCAATAATTGTTTTGAACTATAATTCACCTAATTGCATAATTGTTTTACAAAAATTCTCCCCATAACTGTCAAAATATCGGTATTAACTGGGTTATAATGTTCATGATAACAATAATAATAATATTAATAAAACGGTCTATTTGCTTTTAACAAAAGGTGTTTTTAGAATTGCCGCATACGATGTTATTTGCCGGCTTTTATTGAACCTCTTTTTTTTATATTTTTTATTAAATTGAAAAACATATTTTACATAATTTTATATTATATTCTCAAGGGTTTTAAAACAGAACTCATTTAGGGACATGCAGATAACAATATTTATTTAAAGACGTTTTTATATTTTAAACTATAACATTATTTACAAAAGCAGAATACAAAATTTGATACACTACAAATTAAAACGGTATGAAAAAATATTTAAAAATAACAAAATAAACGTAATACTAGGTATAGAAATAAATTCAAAATGATATATACATTATACAATTTGGGAAAGAAAAATTTAAAAATATAAAAAAGCAAAAAAAAATAAATGTGTGTATATATATGTCCTCAATAAAACAGAGAAAACTCGCATATCTGGGCCATATCATGCGTGGAAGCAAATATACGCTTCTACAGCTTATTATGATGGGAAAGATCGAGGGAAAGCGTGGGGTTGGAAGGCGACAGATGTCCTGGCTGAGAAACATCCGCGACTGGACGGGAGTGCGTGGGGTTGAGACGCTGTTCCAGTTGGCGCAGGACCGGAATGCCTACTCTAGAGTGATCGCCAACGTCGGGGAGACCTGATATGGCACAGAAAGAAGAATATAAACAAACTGAACTAGTACGAGAGTCCAAATGTTAAAAATTACAAGAGTAAAAAAGTTTTTTTTTTAATTAACAAAATATGCGCATCCAATACAGGCTTAAAAAATATCAAAAACGTATTAAAATTCCTCTTTCCGTGCATAGTACACTGCCTTGGCAAATCCTATGCATTATATTTCAATAATCTGTTATATAGAAGTAAGGTGATCAGTCTTACGCTGTAGATGCCCGTCCCGGAACAATGAAATATTGCAGTTTAAACAACCTTTAAAATTGCTATTTTTGTATTCACCTTACTATTAATCAAACCCCAGACCCGAAAGATATATATTTAAATAATAAGAGAACATAAGAGTTTATCTAAGTCTATTTGAATTGTGCTTCCCCAATATGATAAAAAAATATTAAGTCGTGGAATCGAACGTAGTTATGCAGAAAGCAGCCAGTACACAATTTAAAAAAAATGCGATATCGGTGATATCGAGTGCAGTAAGGTAAATTCTATGTTTTGCTAAAAACAGCCAGACCGTTTTCATACAAAAAAACTGTAATAATTACATTCTGAAAATAGTTTCGATCACAAAAACGGAATTTCTCAATTTGCAGAAAACACCCAGAAGACTAGAAAAGTCCCACGGTACTTTAAAAATCATTGAAACTGGTCAAATACATAATTAGATTTTTTTTTGTAAAAAAAATAATGGATAAATTGTTTATCTTACAATATAAAGTTTATATTTGAAGCACTAACTAATAACTTTGTGGTTATTCATTATAATAAAATAAATAAAACAACTTTGTTTTTAACCACTAATTTTTTATTTTTCACCGACCGGTTTCAAAGCAAACAAGCTTCTTTGTCAAGGTTTACGTAACTAATGAGCTGATTCCTTTTTATTTTATTTCTATCATGTTCACTAAATACTACACGTGGACCCAATAAATCAAGGGGTTTTTTCTTACACGGGTGGTAATTTGATATCATTATTTTCGAAGTAAGCCAGGAGAAGTCTAAAAGAAATATTGTTTATTTGATTATAATTTATTGCTTTCTTATTATGAATCGCTTTCCTAATTTCTAAGATTTCTAAGTTGTCTAATTTTAATATTTTATTTTCAACATGAAGTACTTTTAATCCAGTGTCTTTGTTGAAGTTATGATTATTTTCTATCTGATGATTTGTTTGTTTTAAATTGTTTATCATTTGTCAAAGTCAAAAACATTCTAACTGTTGTGTAGATTTGATTATTCACTTTTCTCACAAAAGTGCTTTTATCTCAGTTTCACTTTTCTATGGCTGGCTGCTTTCTGCATAACTACGTTCAATTGTAAATATCCAATTATTACTATGTTAGATTTTTTAATATATTTTTTTTATTCAAAAAACAAACAGTACGGTTACATAGTTTTATATTTTATACAGTTAGACTTAACTCTAATGGACCAGGAAAGTTTCCATATTATATTTTCATTATATCTAAGGTTATCAATGAACTATTTTTTAATACAATAACAATAAGTACCTACAAAAAAGAAAAGGAAACATAGATAATATAATGATTGTAAAGTGCATTTGTTTTTTATTTTAAAACCAAAGTTTTGATTTTTGGGACCATTTTCAACGGATGTAAATAACTCACTATTAGAAATGAAAATCAAATTGGGATAGAGTGCGATTCGAACTTCAGACCTCTAATCCGTGATTTCGTGACACTAGCCACTAGACAACAACCCGATTCAATGGTTTAGTAATGATTTACATATTTTAAGATGTTTTTCTGAATCTTTAAGTGACTAAAGTAACAATTTTTAATATTCATTATCTGACCGTCACATTAAATACAGTAAATTGAAAAAGAGAACGTTTTATCCTCAAAGACTTGGCGAAGAAATTATTTTCAGGATAAACGCGTTTTCTCGGGGTTTGTAAATTCTTATTCATTTTTCAAAAGGTAGTAAAGATTCTCGAGATCTGTTAAGATGCAAGAATCTTACTTAACTCTGAGTCAATATACACGTTTCTTGTCAACTCCGAGTCGACTCGTCTACTTGACTCTCAAAGTGAGAGCAGCCGTAGTGGTCTTTTAAAAAGAGGTTTATTTGCTTCCAGTAAAAAAATATAAAGTGAGTGCATCTTGAGATTATATTCAAAACCTCACTTCAGTTTTTTGTTTACCTTTCTTGCAAGTCATTTATAAAATTCTGTTGAATGTATGATTCTGATAGAAAAACTAAGTTTGAAACGTGTTTTTTAGTTTAGTTGTATATTTATTTAAAGATGAAAAAAAAAATTAAATAGAACTTCTTCCTTAATAAATGCACTCTCAGGTATCCCTAACATCAGTTATCATTTTTGCAAAGGTCTGTGTCCTGTGATATCCCGAATTTTTTTTAAATAGAATTTTAAGTAGACGGATGTGAGCAGATTCGACACTTTCTGTTCGCTTTTAATCTGGTCTTCAATAAAAAATAGAACACAACAAAAATATTAAAAGAAGATATGCAATGATCATAAACTTTGGGGTACCTCTAAGTAGAACTACCTTTTTTCAGAGACATTTTGCAGTATTGGGCCCTAGGTTTTTTGACATGTTGGACCCTGACATAAAGGCAACTATCAGTTACAATGTTTATAAGAAGAACGTGAGCAAATGGATAAAAGGTAGACCTTTTTATATCCTGTAATTATTTTTATGACTAAAAATTGTGTTGCTTCCAATTGCCAAATATTTCCTTATTGTTTTTATGTATATTTAATTTTTACTTTTTATGTTTATTCATTTGCATATGTTTTATTTTTCTTATTAATACTAGTATTTACACGTATCTTTAATTTTCTAATTATAAAAGGTATATTCTGTAATTTATTTTTGTACTTCAATTTTTAATTATTAACGATATATTTTCAAATTTATGTTTATGCTTCAATTTTTATTATTATCGGTATGTTTTCCAATTTATATTTTTGTTTAATTTCTTTATTTCTATTGTTATATTTTATAATGTGTATTAATGCTTCAATTTTTATTATTATCGGTATGTTTTCTAATTTATAATACTTATGTCTTATTTCTTTACTTAATGGCATATATTCTAATTTATTTTTATGATTCAATTTTTATTATTATTACCTGCATGTTTTCCAATTTATATTTATATTGATTTTTTCTAATGTTATTATTATTTTTTGAATTTAATTAGCATCATTTAATGAAAAAAAAATAAAAAACAAATGCAAAAAATAAGGTCCTTCCTAAACACAGGAAATTTATAGCTAGTCGGGACCTGAAACAAAGAAACTCTGTATATTTTGAAACTGTGAAATACATACAAATAAATAAATAAATAATCAAAAAAATAGAGCTGCGAAAGCTACTTGCGATATGTGTGCAGTGTACGGAAAAGATGCTATGAATTTAAACTAAGTGCAACAGAAAGAAAGATCAATTTTGATAAGGGAATTTGTTGCGCCACATTACTCTATGTGTGTAAAGCACATTGACTGGGTTAAGGCGTTCAAATTTATTTGCTGTCTACTGGGCCCTGGTTAAGATGTTGCAATGCCTACCGAGGGTACCAATATTGTCCCAGCTCCATAATAACAACTAAACTGTTAGTGTGTGCATGTGCTTTTGATATTCTCACCGCGATCGCAAATAAGTTATTTTTGTGATCAATAACTCATTAAATTGACTGTGTCGTTTAATCGTCAAGTGCCTATCGTTCCTGACCACAAGATCTGATGTGATTCTGACTGCCACGATAGAAGTTTCAGACAATAATGATGCCAGAATTCAGTACAAGGTAGGTAATTGCATTCATTGTATTTCGATAACGCATCTCGCAAACCAGACCATTTCGAGCGTTTATCTGCCAACAGGCAAGTGGCGCGATCAGGAATATAGAAGTCTAGGCGTTTACAGGGCCACTTAAACAAACCAATGACAGGTCATAAGTCCTTTAAAGCCTAGATTTCTATATTCCATATTCAAAATGTTTTTTTTACTCTGTTGCAATAAAGTGAAAGCATTATAATTCCCTAGGAAGTGAAATCCAGCTAGTCTTTAAACATTTAGACATACTCAAAACCGTGCTATAAATTTTTGACTTATTTGTTGTATTTTTTTTGTTTGCTTTTGTTTTTGTTCATTTGAAAAAAAAGAGGACAGAACTTTTGTCAACACCCAATGCTTTAAAATTTATTTTAATATTTTTGGGCAAACAATATTTAAATACATTTTTCTGTGGTCGTTAGAAAGCGATTGTTTTAAAATGGCGCGATGGTCTTCCTCCTAACGTAAATTCGTTCAAATTATTTTCTGCTAACGTTTTTCCTCTGACGTATTAATTAGGGTGGGTGTTTTAACACAAGTACGATTAGAAGGGCCGGAGAGAAAATATCATTAGTTGTTTGAAGAGTACCGTTGTGGGGGAAAAGGGGAAATGTCTAGACATAGAACAAATAAAGACTTTGAACGTGTAAATTTACCACTTTTGTGAGTTGGAAATTTTCACATTTATTTTTTTATTTAGCCTGTTTTGTTACGGTAAGGATATTCACAAAAAAAACAAAAGTACAATTTTAAAAAGGGTTATATTAACAATGGTTTTATTAAGGTTCGAACCGTCAGTAGGGCCGCAGTAAGTCACATCTTGCTGGGGGTGTGATTTTATTAAATGCTTCAAATGTGCAGTTGCATTCCACCGGCAACACTACTGACTAGTCTTACTCGCCAGCGTCCACGTCACAAACTCCGGGCAATGGGGTCACACTCATAACGGTGTGATCACAGCAGATAACGAGAGGATGAAAGGCGAGTTTCTTGCGCCTCCAAACCAAAACCGACTAGCTAAGGGAAGGAAACCCCGACAGAAAAATTCACCAGAGAAGGCAACGGGAAACCACTCTGGTCATCTTTTCCCAGGAATCACTATGGCGAGTACATCCAACAAGCAGTTTTCCTAGTCTCGGAGTAGCGCAGGACCAAAATGCTTTAACTGTAGTGATCGCCAACGTCGGGAGGCCTGACAAGGCACCGCAAGAAAAATGTATTAAGGTTTAAATGTTTACGTATGAGGACCAGGGTTGGTATTCCAAATCTTTTCTATTATAATATCATTTGGATAATTTATACAGCGCTTTGTTTTAATGAAAATGCGTTGTACAATAAATAAATATCCCATCACGTCTTTCAGCTACAGAGCGCATGGAGGGTTAAATTCTAATTCCTCGTTTCTAATTATGACATGTTACAATTATAACATATAAGAGCTAGATTACAGCACGTCTTGCAGCTACAGAGTGCATATACAGTAAGAAATCCAGCCCCAATGTACATTATTTTATAATTTGACAATGAAGTTTAAGTTTTAATTGGTATGTTTTTATGTTTTTGATTTTTTTTTCAATTGCTTTCAATGATTCTATTATTTTGTAAATTTGATTATGTTTGAAGCTAAATTAGCATAATTTTTATTGAAATATTTACACTGTCTTCTTGGAAATTTTATAATTTATTATTTAAACATTGTTTTTCTGTATTGTTGATATTGCATCACAGGCCATGCCTTTGTGGGACTTTTTTGTTTACTATTTTTACTATTAATATTATATATTTCATTGCTATGTAATTATCCTTTATTTTTTTAATTCTCTGTTTAACCTCTTGTGCATATTGTAAAAAAAAACAAAAACAATAAAATAAAAAAGAATAGAAAAAAAATGTCTTTATAATTCAATTTAATTATTTTTACCATGTATTTTTTATTGTTAATTATTATAGCTGAACACGGGCACAGTTTAAAAAGCTTGAATAAGTCATTAATATTTTAACGAGTGTAATTTTGAAACGTAATTTTTAATAAATTATATTAAAAAAATATATATATATTAGTTAGAGTACAAGTCTTGCAGCTACTGAGCGCATGAACGGTTGGAATCAGAGACCCCATTTACAACATTAAGGTACTTGATAGTTGATAACATAAACCTATCGAAGCTAGATTACCAATCACTTTGCAGCTACAAAGCGTATGGGAGAGTGAAGTTCTAGCCACTTAAAATTTTATCAATAAATTTACAATGATAAATGCTGAGCCAAATAGTAAATTTGTCAAGTATTCATGCTAAAAAGTTAAAAACAAAAAAGTAAGCAAATAAAACATCGTTTCAACACTGTGGATAACAAAAAAGAAATATGTTTATACGTTAAATAAATACGAAAATGTGAAACCAGACATAATGATTTTCATTAAGAACATTATTCCGACTTTAAGCAATAGTTGCATGCAAAAAATACAAATCCCAAATTGACCACTCTCTTAGGCGTAGACAATATTCACATTACAATAGAGACGGAAAATATTAACAAAAAAGGAATATGCATATCTTGGTATTTACAGGGATTATGATTTGTCATTGGCCATTTTGAGTGGCCACTTTATACATTGTGTAACATTAAACATTCAGTTGGCACTTCAATCAGCTAAGGTCAGATCAAAAGCCGTTTAAATGCTTAGGACTTTCTTTTCAAAACTATTCTGCATAAGAAAATCGAGTAGATATAGTTATATATGAATTATTTTTGAAGTCTTTGGTTCGATTCTTGGCAGGGTGGAAGTAAAATATTGATTTTAAAGGTGGTTTAAACTGCAATATAAAATTGTTTCTGGGCGGTCACCTCACATTTATGTAACAAATTATGAAAAAAGGTTATTTTTTTTTACAAATGCCATGCCATATCCATCGTTTAGTGCAAAAAGGGAAAATATAATGATGAACTTCAGGATTTACAAAATGTACGTTCAGTAAATCATTAATAAGTATAGTACATTTACGTTATTATGAAAACAGTGTACAATATGTTCGCAAATTAAGTTCTCAGAGGCAGAAAGTAATAAAAATGCTGAATATTTAAAGGGGTTGGTTGATTAAAAAAATGTTATTAAAAATCCGCGTAGAATCACTTGAATTGTTATGAGCACATAAAATGAGAGGGTATAAAATTTCCTAATTACATTTACCCCGTATAAACCTTTTGACGGTCGAAGATTTACAAGGTGATTACGGACTAACGATTTATTTCACTTTATTAACATATCTGTAGGGGGCAAGGTCCGTAGACGGATGACACACACGCATCAAATGAAATATAGAGCAACGATCCAAGAAGCAACTCAGCATTTTCTATTGAATCTAATACATTATATTCTGCAAGATCAACAGTTAAATTATATTTTTCCACATGCCGTCTTTGAGGACCGTGAGTCTTCCAATCGGTTTCACTGATACAAAATATCTTTTTTTTTGTCAATAAACGAGTAACTCTTTTGAAATGTTCAAATTCATATATTTCGATTATGATTGAATTTAACTCTACTGCTTCCAGTGCCCCTTTCATTTTGAGTTTTAATTTTTGAAAGCCGTAACTTATTTGAACAAATTGTACAAATTTGTTCAAATTAGCTACAAACTAAAAAGTTACACTAAAATGTAATTAAATATAAGATACACATTAAGTTTATAAATTTTACATACATATTATTATGTACACATAAACACGTTATGCGTGTTGTAAACGCAAGTATTAATAAATTAAATTTCACAAATTTACAAACACTATCTATGTATTAATTATATTTTAATCGTTAACTTTTCTGTCAAACATTTCAATAAATATGTTTTAATTTCAGTTAGATGAGTCTCAAACACATAGGATAACCATATCAAAATGATAAAATGCCTGCACAGGGTGCCTAGAATGTCTTATTTTGACTGACTCACTGTCTTAGGTATAAATCGGAAGATGACTGTCTTAGGCATAAATCAGAAAATTCAAGAGATGGGCGTTTCTGTAAGAGTTACGGTAACGCAAAAGTAGCAGTAACAGTTATTGTGTCACAAATTTTACTGTTACGTAAAATGGTTTCAAAATAACAATTTAAAAAAGTGTTGGGAAAAAACCTGATACAAGCTACAACCGAAACAGTTTCTAATAAATAAATTAAATAGTCACTTGTAACAAGAAACTGTTTGCTTATGATCGCTTGCGGACGTGAAATATTGGTAATATAAGTGATTCAATTTTAAGGTTCAAATGGCCAAAGAAGCAATGAACCGTTTGAAGAAGATTTGGCGAGATTGAGGTTTATCAATAAACACAAAAAAGCGGTTGATAGAAGCCCTGGTATTCTCCGTTTTCCTATATGGGGCTGAAACGTGGACAATGCGTGCCTACGAGAGGAAGAAGATCGATTTATTCGAGATGTGGTGTTGGAGAAGGCTGCTGCGAGTGCCTTGGGCAGTCAGAAGGACGAATGCATTAATACTGGAAAAGCTCCATATTACAACTCGTCTATCAGTGGTGTGTTTGAGAAGGATACTGTCTTTCTTTGGACATATTGCTAGACGTGAGCCAGACAATCTAGAAAAGTCAATTATGTCTGGCCGAGTTGAAGGTAAGAGAAGCCGGGGTAGAATCCCATATAGATGGACTGACCAAATATAGGTGGCTACTGGGCTAAAATTTGATGAGTCAGTACGTCGGGCTGATGACAGACTGCAGTGGAACAGACTAATCAGAAGTGTTCATTGTAATCACGATCCTCAGCATTGAGGGACTGACTTGAAAGAAAAAGAACACTGCAATATTTCAATGTTCGTAGATTTGCGGCTGTATACACTTTGATTGGATTAATACATGTGCCATATGCACCATTGAGTGCGAAAAAGAAGAGGATTACTAAGTAAAATAAAATTATTACCGATTTTACGGACGATAAGACGCATCGAACCATTAGACGCACCCTAATTTTTGGTTGAGGTTTCAGAGCAAGAAAGTTCGTCTTATGGTTCAAAAATACGGTATATTGCATTATAAAATCGAAGGGTAATTTTCTACAACTAGGTAACATCAAAATCAGCATTTGTGAGTTACCCGCAAAAAACTTTTTTTTTCTCCTCCACGAAAGCTATTAATAGACACTCATCCATTTAAATGATTATAATAATATGATTTTCATGAATCACGATTTGCCTATTTGTAGCCTTGAGGAAGTCACAGATATGTTTTTTTAGAGGGTAAACCAATTGCGCTGATTTTGAAATTACGAAAATTAGTCGTAGTAATTCAACGATATTATATTTGGCAAAAATTCAGTAAATTTTAACTTAAACAGGCGGAACTACGTTAGAAAAGAGTGAAAGGAAATGTATGTACGTTTGGTTACAGCGCTATAAAAAAGTAGAATATGGAAGATTCGAGAGTAGAGTGACGAGGAAACGTAAATAATAAAACCTTTAGTGCGACAGTTATTGTATTTGGGACGTGATGGAATAAATTTACGTGGGATTGTCTACGTGAATATGGCGAGTCCAAAAGTATAAAGTAGTGAGCTCATTGTTCGTTGTTCGGTTTGTAAAACGGTTGCAACAATATTTATTTATTTATTTTATTAGGTAAACGAACAGTATGTACACATATATTGCCAATTGCATTAAACTAAGAAACTCACGCACACACCAAAAAAATTGTTTACACTTAATACAATAATTTGAATTATGTTCAATATAATAAATGTAAAAGAAACGAAATGAAAAAATATTTATATGATGATAATAATAAAGTTAAATGTCTGCTTCCCTCAAAAATTCTATAGTTTTTGATCTAAATTTACATACATTGTCACAAAAAATATCAGCCTCGGTAAATATATTGTTATATTGGTCGCATATTCTAGGTATTGTAGATTGTTCAAAATAGTTTGTTGACGCGTTTTCAGTGTAAAACAAAAGATTTCGTCTTGTCGGTCTAGATGGCACACGGAATGGAAGTCTTTGTAGTAGGTTAGGAGAATCAATTTTATTATTTATTAATTTGAATAAAAATAACTGGTCCAACATTATTCTTCGATTTTTAAGAGAGTTTATTCCATGGTACTGCATACTTTCAGCATGATTAGAAAAGTTAATGTTTAACCGGTAGTCGACCTGTTTAAAAAAAAATTGTAAATATATTCACGATATGCATCGTATCTGTTCTGGAAGAATTTTGTGCGAAGCTATATTTCGAGGTTCATTGTAGGGCCCCTTTCCAGCTAGAAATATGTTAGCAATAAAAAAAATATGTCTGTGGATTTAAAATAAATAATAATAGTTCAAACTCAATATGGATATTGGGGAGAAACGTTTTTATATATAACTTTAAAAAATAAAATTAAAAAATACGTCACTTGATAAACGCAACATGTTTAGCATTGATAGTTGTGACGTCAAGATTTGTGACGATGTTCTAAAAAAATTTAAATGGTTTGGAACGAAGTTGAAAATGAACATGAAGCGTGACGTATTAGGGGCGTGGCCAATGTAATGACTGTTTTTGAAGGAATTCAAAATTACAAATTTAAAAATATAAGTAGTTTTTTTTTGCTGGATAGTATTCCATAGACCCTGTAACGTACGCGTTACCACGATGAAAGTTTCGCCGGTTCGTCACCCGCGTCTGCCGCAGTCAAGCTTCCCGGCGTAAGTGGGAAGCCGCCCTCCCAGACAGAGCCAAAGACAAAGTCGGAAGGTAGGAGCACAGCTGCGCCGACCGCAAGTCAACCTCAATAGCCCTGAAAAGGACTTTCCACCCGGTCCAAGTGGTGCAGAGAGGCGAAGGCAGTCAGCAGGCAGAGCGGAGCGAAGAGCGAAGTGCAGGAAGGCGAACAGGACGGAGAACGGAATAAAACACGTGTGAACTGTTCAGAGTTAGGAACTCAACTGATTTAATATTTCTAATTGACCGCCTTATAAAGCGGTGCGCGTCGGGCTCCGTGAGTCGGCCATCCCACCCGCGCCGGCTGCCTCGGAGTGGTGGGGGTAATCTTTCCCCGCCACTCGCTACATGCCGCCGGCCGCAGGTGGCGTAAATACGGGCGCTCAATGCCCGTACGGGCCATTTCGTCGGCAGCCGCGACGCGCGCAACATGACATTTACATAATATATTTTTGTACATTTTATTCATTTTAACCTAGCTATTTTTCCCCGGTAATACTGAGGCCAGGCTCGAAAGTGACCATTTTATCTTTATTGAGAGCCCAGCCATCAGTTCTATACATTTACCGGGGATCCTTTCTAATTATTGTATTATTTTAATTTATTCGATTTTACGCGTCCGGAACACTCCCCCCGTGCAGCTAGTCTGTACTATTTTCCTGCTGGGCGCGTTGTTCCTCTTCCTTCATTAGTACGGCGATCTTCACCGCTGGTCTGGTGTAGGTGCCGTTGGTGGTCCGCACCTCGACGACTCGTACTTGTCCGTCAGCTGCTGGTTCTGCACGGGTGACTCTGCCGCGAGGCCAAGAATTCCGCGGCAGATTTGGGTCCATGATGAGCGCGAGGTCCCCGACCTGTATTGGAGGCGCGGGCTCGCGCCATTTCTTCCTGTGCGCCAAGGTGGGAAGATACTCCTTCAGCCATCGGCGCCAAAACATGTCGGCCATTTTCTGGGCGATCCTCCATTGCTTATGAAGGCAGGCCCCTTCTTCCTTTTTGTTATAATATGCCAGAGTTGGCTGTGTATTGGCTGACCCGAGCAAGAAGTGGTTCGGGGTCAGCGGTGCTTCGTCGTTGGGCTTGGTTGACACATGCGTGAGCGGGTGATTGTTCACGGTGTACTCTGCTTCAGCCAATATGGTTTTGAGGGTCTCCTCTCTTGGAGCCTGCTCGTTGAGGGTTGCGTGGAGGGCTCGTTTTACAGATCTCACGAGTCTTTCCCACGCTCCCCCCATATGAGGTGATGAGGGCGGAATGAATTTCCACTCAATTTTGCGAACTGTAAGTTCGGCGAGCATTCTGGGGTCCGCCAGGAGCTCGTCTACGGCCTGTTTCAGCTCTTTGTCCGCTCCCCTGAAGTTGGTAGCGTTGTCCGAGTATAACGTGTGTGGGCAGCCTCTGCGGGCGGCCATCCTTCTTATGGCCATTATGGCGGAGTCGCTTTCGAGGGACGACGCTAGCTCCAGGTGGATCGCGCGTGTGGTGAGGCAGGTGAACAGTGCCCCATAGCGCTTTTCTTTTCTTCGGCCGTTGGTGATCATCATCGGTCCGAAGAAGTCAAGCCCGCAGTGCGTGAACGGCGGCGTCCTGAAGGCCAGTCGGGCCTCAGGCAGTTGCCCCATCAGCGGGGGTTGGGGCCGGCTGCGCAGCATTTTACACAGCGGGCACCATCGTGTTATCTTCCTCACAGCCCCGCGGAGTCGCAGGATGAGGTAGCTGGCTCTCAGGTCGGTGATCGTCCTCTCGACTCCCGGGTGGCCACCCTTCCGGTGGCTGTGCGTGATCAGCAGCCGGGTGTATGGGCAGGTCCCGTCCATGATAGGCGGCGCGCTGCAGTCCTCTGCGAAGCTCTGTGCCGCTTGGATGCGCGTTCCCATCCGGATGACTCCCTCTTCGTCTAAGAAGGGTGCCGCTGCATGGAGGCGGCTGTGCGGCGGGATAGGCGCCTTTCGTCTCAGGAGCTCCAGCTCTTCTCCGAAAGCCGTCTCCTGGGACCGCTTCAGCAGCATGATTTCTGCGGCCCGTGTTTCTGAGGCGTGAAGTTCAAAGGTCCCCCCTGGGGACGGCAGGGACTCGTGGCGGCGGCATCGTGCGATGAATCGCAGCACCCATGCCGTCGCCCTGACGAGTCGGGTCCACGACGAGAAGCGCTGCACCTGGGGTAGGGCCTCCGTCCGTCTGATGTGGCCCACGAAGTGGCGGGGTTGTTTCCGCTCCAGCGTCTTCTCGTCCGGTTGTTGTAGTAACTTCTTCTCTTTCGGCCAGTCGGCTTCCCCTTTTCTCAGGAAGCCGGGGCCTCCGAACCATAGTCCCGACCTCGCAAGGTCGGGTGGGCCCTTGTCGCGGGTCCCTATGTCGGCTGGGTTGTCCTTGGTGGGGACCCATTTCCAGTCCCGTACGTCTGTGAGCTCGTCAATCTCGCCCAGCCTGTTTGCGACGAACGTGCTGTACCGCAGTGGGTCGGTTCGCAGCCAACACAGGACCGTGCTCGAGTCCGTCCAGAACACGGTTTGGGTGATGAGAGCTCGACTCTCTTTTTTTATGGTGGCGGCCATCCTTGCCGCTAGTAGCGCTGCCTGGAGTTCTAGTCTAGGCACTGACAGAGGCTTTAGGGGGGCCACCTTGCACTTCGCCATTGCGAAACTTGTGGTGTCGGCCCCCACAAAGTATGCCACTGTGCAGCATGCCTGCTCTGACGCGTCGCAGAACACGTGCAGTGTCACGGGTTCTTTCTGCCCTTGCAGCGAGCATCTCGGTATTGTACAGCCGTTCGCTGCCAGCAGGTCGCGCCATTCCAACCACTTTTCGGCGTGGTCCGGTTGCAGCGGTTGGTCCCAACCTGTGTTTGTCCTCCAGATGGCTTGCAGCAATATCTTCGCCCGTATCGTGAGGCACGCAATGAAGCCTACTGGGTCGAAGATACTCATGGCGGCGCTCAACATGCCGCGCTTGGTGGGTCGCTCCGGGATGGCTGCACTTTCGGCTCCGTGCCGAAATATAAATAGGTCGCTCTTGGGATCCCATACGATCCCGAGGACCCGCTCCGTCATTACTTCTTCCCCTATGGTGACTGCTGTATTGGCCCGGTCGTCGGCCTTTACTTCTTCCAGGACATCTGGTTTGTTTGAAGCCCACCCGGTGAGCCGGAACCCGCCATTGCCGAGTACGAGGGTAACATCTCGTACCAGGCTTGCAGCTGTTTCTTCGCTGTCTGTGGCGTCTAGGTAGTCATCCATGTACATATTGTGCTCGATCGCCTCTGCTGCGGCGGGAAATTCTTTCGCGTGTGCTCGTGCGACTGTGTTTCGCACGAATTGCGCGCTGCTGGGTGAGCACTTCGCTCCAAACATCATGGACGCGAAGACAAACGTGTCGGGCTCCTGCCCGTCCTGCGTCCGCCATAGGAACCGCTGCGATTGCTGGTCGGCTTCCCGGATTCTTATCCGCAGGAACATCTCCCGTATGTCGGCCGCGATGGCTACTCGTCCCTCTCTGAAGCGGATCACGTTTCCGAGGAGGGATGAAAGCAGGTCAGGTCCCGTCAGTAGATGGTCGTTCAACGCCGTCCTCTGGAACTGGGCGGCGGCGTCGAACACGACCCTTATCTTGCCAGGCTTGTTGGGGTTTGTCACCGCGAAGTGGGGCAGGTACCATTTGCGCGAATGGTGGGCGTCTACCTCCTCGCGGCTTAGTTTGACGGCGTATCCCTTTTCAATGTAGTCCGCCATCTTGGCGCGATATGCGATCGCCAGTATCGGATCCTTCCGTAGTTTATTTTCCAGGGAGTGCAGCCGCTTCATGGCTGCTTGCCGGTTGCAGGGCAAAGAATCCCCGTCTTTCGCCCACAGTAAACCGGTCTCCCATCGTCCGGATGGTAGTTGTGTGGTTGAGCTGCTCATGAGCTCCGCCGCTCGCACATCTGCGGCGCGGCAACGTTCCAGGGTGGTTACACCTAGCGAGTCAACGGCGAAGCTCTTCTTTACCAGTTCCGCTAAGTCCCTTTCACCCTGGCCGTCTGGGGGTAATTCAAAGGCGGGGTGCACAGCCCCGCCGTAGGTGACGGCTCCTAGGGCCGTCTCGATGGTTAGCCGCCCGTCCTCTTGTAGGACTGGCGGGCCTGTAGATACCATTAGGGTGGCGTAATCAAGACCGATTAACATCTTCGGCTTGATGCCTGGCCCGTGTGTCTTGGTGCTCTTTCGGTTGCGGTGCGGCAGATCCATGACCCGCACCGTCTGTGCCTGGACACCAAATTCTTTGTTTCCTTTAACGAGGATTACGGATACACGCTGTGATTGTAGCGTGTCCGTGTTCCCACTGGCACCGATGAGTCTCAACTCCTCGCAGGCCCCGGTGGCGCCCACTGCACGGGCGACATCCTCCTCGAGGAGAGTTACCGATGAACCCTCGTCTAGTAGTGCGTGGATCTCCATTGACCCACGCGGGCCCTTCAAGGTTACTGGCACTACCTTGAAGGTCACTGGGACTTCCGTTCGCCTTGTCAATAAGACTTGCTCGTTCGGCGTACTGTCCACTCTCTCGCGGTGTAGCGACCGATGATGCCGCCCGTGGCACTCGTCGCACTTCGCCGCTTCACAGGTGGTCGTTTTGTGTCCCGGTTCCAGGCATCCGTAGCACACGAACTTGGCACGCACAATTGTCCACCTCTCCTCTACCGTTTTCCGGAGAAACTTCCGGCATTGTCCGAATGCGTGTCCACTCATGTCGCAGAACAGGCATTTTTTGTCCTGAGTGAGAAACACGTGCCTTTCTTGGGTACGCCTTTTCTCCACTCGGGCGGGTTCCGTGCTGATCCCGATGCAACCCGCATTCGGTATTGCACCGGTCAGTCTCGCTAGCCACAGTGCCAGATCCCTGGGGGTAGCTTTCCTCACGGTATCCGCTCGTGACATAATCCACATCATCCTCTCGACTCGTGGCAGCTTCTGAGTCATCTCGGACAGAAGCTTCGGGGAGGAGAGGTGGCTTCCATCGAGGCCCTCTACGGTCGATACGACGTTTCTTATCGCGACCGCGTAGTCCGTCAGGGCCTCCAGGGATGCGTTGTCGGCCAGTTTAGGGAGTTTTCTTATCCGCTCCAGTACTCTGTCCACGACGATCTCCGGGTGTCCAAAGGCGGCCTCTAACATCTTCACAATGTCCGGCACATTTCGGGGATCTACCAGCAAAGACGACACTGTGGCCTTGGCCCGTCCTGTGAGGGCTCGTTGCAGACGGAGAATGTTCTCCGCGTTTGTAAGGGAGCACATCTGTGTCGATTGATCAAATTGCGCCTTAAATATTCGCCATTCTAGCGGGTCGCCGGAGAATTGCGGTAGATCCCTAGCGCCGGTTTGCCTCGCCATGAACGTGTGCCACTCCGGCGGCTGTCTGTATTTCGTCACAGGCTCGCCGGTGGCACCCGGCGGCGTGTATTCCGTGGGTAGCCCCTCTTGTACCCACGCGCTCACCGGGTCACGAAACTCGTAGCCCCCCAGTGGTATAGTACGTGCCGCTACGGGCTCGCCTGGCCCGGCGGCGTAGCGTACGTCGGCGTCCTCCCTTCGGCTGTGTGCGGGTGGCGCCTCATTGTCCCGATGCCGCTCATTGTAGCGGCCTTGTAAATGTGCGTTTGTCGCTCCGGCGTAGGCCGGCTCAGCGGCGTAGCGTGTGTTGGCGGGCTCCTTCATCCTGGAGTCCGTCTCTGCGACCGGGTGCCTCCGTGGCACCCCGTCTCTCACCCGGCCGCTGTCGTAGTGGCTCGGCGGAAATGTGTACGCCGCTCCGGTGTCCTCCGGATCAGCGGCGTAGCGTGTGTTGGCGGCCTCCTTCGTCCTGGAGTCCGCCTCTGCGACCGGGTGCCTCCGTGGCACCCCGTCTCTCACCCGGCCGCTGTCGTAGTGGCTCGGCGGAAGTGTGTACGCCGCTCCGGTGTCCTCCGGATCAGCGGCGTAGCGTGCGGTGGCGGCCTCCCTTGCTCTGAAGGCTGCTTCCGTGTCGGCGACAGGGCGCTTCCATGCGGCCCCGTCTCTCACCCGGCCGCTGTCGTAGTGGCTCGGTGGATGGATGTACGCCGCTCCGGTGTCCTCCGGATCAGCGG
Organism: Micrasema longulum; assembly: GCF_059751315.1. Classification (NCBI taxonomy): domain Eukaryota; kingdom Metazoa; phylum Arthropoda; class Insecta; order Trichoptera; family Brachycentridae; genus Micrasema; species Micrasema longulum. The sequence goes on from NW_028277751.1 coordinate 119,580, forward strand.
CGTAGCGTGTGGTGTGGCGTGCGGCGGCGGCCTCCCTTGTGCTGAAGGCTGCTTCCGCGTCGGTGACAGGGCGCTTCCAAGCGGCCCCGTCTCTCGCCCGGCTGCTGTCGTAGTGGCTCGGCTGCTGGATGTACGCCGCTCCGGTATCCTCCGGATCAGCGGCGTAGCGTGCGGCGTGGCGTGCGGCGGCAGCCTCCCTCGTACTGAGGGCTGCGTCGGTCCTAGACGCGTCTGACGTCAGCGGCAGCGGCTTGTGAGCCGGTTCCGACGTCCCGTGCGATGTGAGGTCCCTCTCGATGGTGGGCGTGAGGGGGGTTGCCATGTCTCGTCTGGCGTCCTCTCTCGCGTTGGCGGCCTTCAGCGCGGCGATGATCTCGTTGAGGCTGCTCACCTGCCTCTCGTGATGCGCCTCGCGTTCCTCCATCTGTCGGCGAAATGTCGCCGATGAGATGGACCGCTCCGAGGGTGCGGATCCCTCGTCCGAGTCCTTTTGTTCCTCCAGAAGTCCTTGATGAGGCTCCTCCTGGCAGTCGTGTGAAGGCCCTGGCTGGGGCTCCTCCTGATGTGCTCGTACAGACCCCGGTTGGGGCTCCTGAAGCTCCTCTTCGTGCTCCGTGCCGGCGTCTCGACGCGTTCCCGAACGCGTCGACACAGGCGATCTGTTGACCGGCATGCTGTAGGTGTGTTGTAGACTGGAGACCACTGGCGACGATCCTTAGCTCCGAAGGACCAAATGTAACGTACGCGTTACCACGATGAAAGTTTCGCCGGTTCGTCACCCGCGTCTGCCGCAGTCAAGCTTCCCGGCGTAAGTGGGAAGCCGCCCTCCCAGACAGAGCCAAAGACAAGGTCGGAAGGTAGGAGCACAGCTGCGCCGACCGCAAGTCAACCTCAATAGCCCTGAAAAGGACTTTCCACCCGGTCCAAGTGGTGCAGAGAGGCGAAGGCAGTCAGCAGGCAGAGCGGAGCGAAGAGCGAAGTGCAGGAAGGCGAACAGGACGGAGAACGGAATAAAACACGTGTGAACTGTTCAGAGTTAGGAACTCAACTGATTTAATATTTCTAATTGACCGCCTTATAAAGCGGTGCGCGTCGGGCTCCGTGAGTCGGCCATCCCACCCGCGCCGGCTGCCTCGGAGTGGTGGGGGTAATCTTTCCCCGCCACTCGCTACATGCCGCCGGCCGCAGGTGGCGTAAATACGGGCGCTCAATGCCCGTACGGGCCATTTCGTCGGCAGCCGCGACGCGCGCAACATGACATTTACATAATATATTTTTGTACATTTTATTCATTTTAACCTAGCTATTTTTCCCCGGTAATACTGAGGCCAGGCTCGAAAGTGACCATTTTATCTTTATTGAGAGCCCAGCCATCAGTTCTATACATTTACCGGGGATCCTTTCTAATTATTGTATTATTTTAATTTATTCGATTTTACGCGTCCGGAACAGACCCCTTTTACTTTAAAAATGAAATAAAAAACTTTTAGATTCTATATAAACAACAAAATATAAAGTAAATAAAAATAACCAATAATTTCATTAGATACAATAAATTAAAAAAAACACATGTAAAAAATAAGGTCCTTCCTAAACACAGGAATTTCCTAGCTAGTCGGGACCTGAAACGAAGAAACTCTGTACATTTTAAAACTGTGAAATACATAAATAAATAAAAAATAAAAAAAATAAAAAAAACATTACAGAGCATTCAATTTGTTGTCAGAACATCAAAAAATATACACAACAGATTGATCAAACATATATATTTTTTTAAAAGCCATCTAAAATTAATATAGGTACGTATTACTATTTGGAAATTTCCTTCCTAAGAGAAATCTCACTGTTATGAAATATATCGATATCCGAGACGATACGATTGAAAAACACGCTTGTTCTACCTAGCGGCATAACCATTGGTAGGGTTGGTTCTGCATCGTGGTACATAGAACCATCTGTGTTGTCTTTGTCGAAGAGACAAATAAACCGATTTCATTCAGAATATCTGAATTATATTATATGCGACCACCAATCAGTTGAAAAAAGTCAACGGCCAAATGAATATCCCTTCTCGCCAACAATGATTGTTATACCTGTATGCAGAGACAAAACTTAAGGTGAGAAAAGTACATTCTAATCTCAAATGCGGAGAATGGCCTGAAGGTAAAGACAATAGAACGTACTTTCCTCACCTTAAGTTTTGTCTCTGCATACGGGTATTAGCCTAGCATTCCAGTAAAAAGTCGGTAGGGAAAAGCCACGGGTTATATCCATAATCTATGAGATACAGATAACGCAGACATTTTTTCTGCACCATTTCTATCATTAGGTAATATGGGGTTACATTTAGCGGCCATATGATGAAACTAAACTCCAAGCGACTTCTTACCAAGGAATTGTACAATGTTTTAAGACTTGAAATATAACTATTGAGAAAAATTACTTTGAATGTTAGACTCAACTAAAGTCTTATCAAAATATTTCGGACATGATACATACTCATTCAACCAATTTAGTTCCATCAAATTAATGCATTGGATGACACAACTGAAATGAATGGTTTTTACAAAAATGGGCATGTTTATACACGATAACTTTGAAACTAAACCACGGAAGATAAAGAAAATTTTATCAGTCGATAAAGCTCTATATTTCTTAAATCGTTTTTTTTAATAACAGGAAATTACAATAAAAAACAAATAAACATAAATTTTATTTTATTTTTATATAAATGTAAACAACTCCCTAGAAAGAAAATCCAGTCAGTCTGCAAGCACTTGGAAATACTCAAAACATAGTTGAATTATCTACCTGGTAAAAGAAGAAGTATAATAATTATTGATTTCAGGCGTAGCCTAGTAGGTGAATTGGTTTAGCAGATGAATCTAACCCACATGATAAAGGTTTATGCTCTTTTACTTTACAAAAGTCAAAAGATGGAAGAGTTGAGGAAATGTGGATGTTCAAACATAGACAGAATGGTGAATATTACACAGTGTGTGAAGTGGCCACCTAAACTAGCCAATGATAGGTCATAAGCCATGTAAATGCCTAGGCTTCCATTTTCCCTTCCCAAAAATGTTTATTTCAAATCATTCCAAAAATTGTACATTTGCGGGCTTCTTGCCAAATGTCGAATATTTCTAATCAACCAATGAAATAAGGAATATTTATGTTTGAAAACGTATTACAGAAAACACAAAAAATGTTTACAAAGTTGTATAAAATTAGAAATAGCAATATTTGTTTAATATCGGAAGTATTCATCGGAAAAATAAATAAACAGGATAAAGGAAAGGATAATAAATTTAAGAAGAGAAAGGAGATGATTCTTGAGACGTGATTTAAACCAAGATACTACAGAAACCTCTTTGATAGTGGATGGGAGATGAATACACAGTCGAGGCGCATTGACGCTATGTGAGTTAGAAAAGAAAGATAAATTATGGATGGGAAGTAAGTGGGTGCTTAGAAAATAAGAACGAAAAGGTAAATCATGAGCTGATAAACGTTGAAATTGAATTTAAAGTCCCTGGCTGGACAACTGAAGCGTGAAACTGTAAGTCTTACCTTTATGTAACAAAAATGATTAAGATACGTGGAGGTTAGTGAGTTAAGTTTCCTTTGCACCATTAGGTGTAGAAAGAGAGTGATGATGATAAAATAAAAATTACATAGTAACAAACAAAAAAAATGGACATATTTAAAAACCGTGCCATGAGATGTACTCGTAGGTATCACGCACCTTTCACACTCGTTTTATGTTTATTGTAATCGGAAATTGTTTTTCAATTTTATTTTATTGTCAAACTTTAGAATTTTTTCGTCTCGTTCAAACTATGATTGGAAAACTAGTCTAAGAAATAGGAATAAACTGTCACCAAGGGAACGATGAACCGTAAATCATAAAATAACTTCCCGCGTTTTTCTCTGTTCTATTTTCAATTGTAGAAATCTTTTTTTGACTTTATTTCACTTTTAGTTTGTTTTCATTTATTCCTTTATCATTGTACTTAAGTCGTAGGTGCGCTTATTTATTGAATAAGCACATAAAATAAAAACAAATATTTAATTTATATTCCTTCGCACTAAGGAAACGTGTTTTTAAGGATTAATTTGTTAACCCTTATCTCGGCAGAACGAGAAAATATTTTTTTATACACTTGAAGGATGAAAAGGTTTAGAATTCCGAATAATTTTTTTTTGTTTTAATCATAGTCACTATGAATTGTAATATGGTAAAGCAGTTTTAACTGAATGGTGTTTTAGTTCAAGAAAAAAAATGAAATTATGTGTATTCTATGAGATACATTGCCGAAAAAAGTGTAAATATAAAATTTAAGAATAATGAGGTTTATTTTTATATGAGAATATGTATAATAATTATAATTTTGATAATAATAATAAAAAAAAAATAATAATAATGATAACAATAATAAATATACAATGTCATACATACAAAAATTAAAAACAAAGGTATTCATAGTTAAAGGGCGAACTTATTGCCACTAGCGATTTCTTCTAATCCAACTAAAAAAACAATAATAAAAAATAATAATAAAAAAAAAAATTCAGAAAACAAAGTAAATTTAGAAAACACTAAAAATTAAAACATAATGCATGATTATGGTTTATGAAATAAATTATGTATAAACCTACCTTATTGTACAAAAATGAATAAATATTTGGATGCCAATCATCTCTTTAAACCGACATGATTATGCATCAAAGTAAGCTTGGAAATATTTAGTAGATCCCAAATGCCCCATTAAATACTGAACTTCGGTCGGGTTGTGGTACCCCATCTAGTATCTCGGACTCGGCTCAAAGATCCGTGGTTCGTATCCCAACTCTACCCTAACTTGATTACCATTTTCTTATTGTGAGTTATTTACAACTCGTTGAAAATGGCCATCAAAATAAAATATTTGGTAAATCATAAGAACGCAAATATTGTTTTTTATCAAAAAAAATCAACGTAATGTTTTTTCCCAAATTAAATGCTTGAAATATAAATAATATAGAATTTATATACTCATTTATAATAAACAATACAAAAAACGCATATTTTATAAAATCGTAATTTCCCCCTTGCAAGTCTAGAATAATGCATACAAATCTAAGCAAAGGGCTTTGAAGTGCAAGCGAGTGTTTAAAATGTGCATTTAGATGTGCATTTCAATTGAATGCAATATATATTCCTTTGTAAATTTTCAAGTACATCAGTAATTTGACTGCACCATTATTGTATGTATGACTTTATACCAATTTATCGATTACGCCAACATAGATGACGTAAGAATAATGGATGTCTAGGTATTTACAGAATTTATGACCTGTCATTACTGGCTAGTGATTACTTTATATACTGTATAAAATTTACTAATTTGTTTTTGACATCGGTATCTAAAAAATATTCGGGAAATGTAAAAACACTTAATAAAATAAAATAAAATAAAACATGTCGTCGGGCCAGTGCCAAAGTAGCGTTTTTGTCAGTTTTGAGTTAAATATATGTTCATATTATGTACTTCTGGATTACCTTCCTTCAGCACAAAGATGCTAAAAGAACCAGATTACAGAAAGCTTCTTCTGGTGGCTTTTCTATTTCGTCAACGAACAACTTTTCCTTGTATGGGGGCACCGCCAACGAGACTTATGTCCTCAAATGCGGTGTGCGGTATGCGGTGGACAAGCAGTCACCGGATTGGAACCTGAAGCGTCAGACTAATGACAATACTTTCCTTTAACATGCGATCAAGATACGGTGCATTTATTTATCCAATGCGGTGTTTTTTGGACCACCAAAAGGGTATAGTGATGACTACTCAATTCTTTTGAAAAAATGTTCACATTGCGGTCTACGCTTTGCCTACCACGCAAGAGGTTTAAGGTTCGATTCTCGATATGGTTAGCATTAAATATTTAATTTAAAATGTGTTTAAAATGTGTCTAGCACCTAAAGTACGAGACTGATCTTTTTATTTCTATGTAATAAAAATAACGCGAAACAAAGCGTTTGGTGTACTGATGCAGTGCCTTTTATTTATTTATTATTATAACTAACGGCCGTAGCCAATTTTTACACAATAAAAGTAAAATAAAAAGCTATAAAAAATAAAAAAAACGTATTTAATTGTTATGGTTTAACTCCGTAAAAGTAATGTATAGTAAAAAAAAAAACAAGATGTATAGTAAAATAGTGAAGTATAGAAGAAAAGTAGTAAAAAAGATTTGCATTTTAGGTTTGTAAATCTTACATAGGCACACATCACAAGGCACACAAATTCAGCAAAAATAAAAATAAATAGAGATTTATATGAGTATATTATAAAATCAGACTGAATCTCCGGTTCATCGGTTATTGTTGCAAAATCAGTAGTACTTACTTCCTATGTGCAACCGAATGAGCATGAACCCATCTAGGTAGCAAGTATGACTGCTTGTATATCATATTTCAGGGGACTGAAACTAATTATTTTATTTATTTTTTCTTAAAATTATAGAAGATACATATTAAAAATTAAATAAAAATGTTGCGCATAAAAACTAAAAATAAGTAGAAATATTAAAAATAAACATACACACATACATACATATATGTATACATACATACTACATACATATATATACGCATATTCTCACATATATACACACACACATGCAAACATACATACACGCACATATACCTAACATATTAAAGTAAGGGTGTACAAGATATCAAATATTATCCAGAAGTATTGCGACCATTGTCTCCGTATACTTGAGAAGCGACATGTTCCAGACATCGAGATGTTCTGCAAATTCATTACCGAGATTTTGCATTCAATTTAGAGGAGTGTTGAATCTGGACAACTAGTGCACCACTAGTGCGTATAAAAGAAATATGGCGAATAATGTCGATAAATATATAGACATTAATGAAAAATAAAACTCCACAATAAAATAAATCGTAATTAATATAAATAAAGTTACTTAATTTATTATATAAAAACATATTTTTTCATTTTATTTATTTCAAAAATAATGTTTTAAATTCTGTATATGTATGCATGAATATTTAAATGCATGTATGCATAATATGTGTTATTTTGTACATACAATCGTGCTGTCACGTAAAACTTATTAAAACGTTTAGATTTGATTTTCTCTAAACATTTTTTTTCTTTTTTTTTAATGCTATGTACTGGTAGATTGTTTAGAGCTGGCGCGTTCGCAATACTTACACAAACGCATTATGTAGTATCTGTGAATAAGCTCATGGTATGACATCGCACGGCATATGCATTATTAAAATAATCTCTGTCTCTTTCGCGCTCAAACGCGCTTATGAGAGTGACATGGACAACTATTGCTTTGTTAGTTGCTAATGATATGGTAATAAAATATATACAGGATGCTTCTGCGTTTGTCTGAATTTCGCTGCGATGTTAAGTAGTAAAAATATAATAATATGTAATTGATGTATATGTATTAAGATATGGAACACTAGTGAATATATGTACTCGTATATTTTCATTTAATCAAATCATGAGGTCGATTATCTAGTGCTGGCGCTTTCGCAAAACTAAAATTAAAACGTTTTTAATGTTCAGAATATTGATTTAAAAATCTTGATATTATATTAAATTTATTTATTGTGTATGTGGATTATTGGAAGATTTCCATACTGAAATTTGGTAAAGTATCCAAAATAAAAATAAATCGCTTTTATTGGATTTAGTTATACACTTACTACGAAACGCGTTACAAATACAATTTAAAAATAATCGAAACGCGTGACATATATAAAAAAAAATAAATGAAGAATTAAATCCAATGGAAATGTTTTATTTTTATTTTGCATACCTTACCAAATTTCAAAATATGAAATGTTTTTAAAAATCTCTTGAATTAGAGCGAAAAAACAATCACCTAAGAAAATGTCGTATATTTTCTTTATTTTTAAACAAGCCTGTTTTTCACATTTTGTGTTTATTTTAATAGTTATTTATACAGTTTAGTATATATGCACAGTACAAATTATATTGGAGAAAACATGTATTTACACTTATTGATACACAATAAAGATAGCACATTTGGTTAGGATTAAATAAAACATTTTTTAATTCAACATTCTGTAGATTTTAAATGCGTTTGTGTGAGTTTTGCGAATGCGCCAGCTTTAGTTAAACAACCAATACTGTCAATATTCATGTACTTTTAAGATTATTTTTTTCTGAAATTATTTAATCAATAGTAATTGGGTGAAAATTGAATTATCATGTTTATCATAAAACCGTAACTCGTTGATTTAGACAAAACCGAGTTTTATAAATTCTTAAACAAACCGACTTAGCACTAAAGCTTCAGCAAGCGTTTATCACAAAAGTTACAAACCTTTCCTTAATTGGTCTCTTCTACAATCGTCTTCTTCAAACAGATGTTCTGCATACAGATCTCCTGAGAGGTATAAGCAAACAAAGCGATTTGTCATAATTAACAAAGTTTCCTCCTCTGAAAGTCCTTTATTAAGAGTCGCATTTCGCGAAAAATATGACGACATTAAAGTTCTTCCGAAGCAATAAAATCGTCATTGTCACCCCCTCTCGAGACAAATGGAGCGAGAAATTATCACAATAAAGGAAACTAACTTTACCATATAAAATGCAGGACCATTTTAAATGAACCAGGGCCCGTATTACAATGGAAATTTAACGATTATCTTAAATTTTATTTATGTATAATCATTAATAAAATTAAGTTTTCGGTATAAAAATATCATATACACTTTTTTTAAAGCATGTTCAATTAAACGTTGTCGTGCAGAAAGCAGTGAGTTCACAATTTTTAATAAATGAGATATTGATGTTATCGGGTGCAGTAAGGTCAATTCTATGTTCTGCTTAAAACAGCCAGACTGCTGTCATACAAAAAACTGAATAAATTACCTTCTGAAAATGGTGTCGATCACAAAAATGGCATTTGTCAATTTGCAGAAAACACCCTCAGTACTAGAAAAATCTTACGGTAAATTTAAATCATTTACACTGGTCCAATACATAATTAAATTCTTGTTTGTCTTGTAAAAACAAGTGTATTCATTGTTTATCATTTGTTAATGTCAAAAATATTCCAACTGTTGTGTAGATTCGTTTATTCACCTTTTTCACAAATGCGCTATTATCTCAGTTTCACCTTTTAATGGCTGGCTGCTTTTTGCATAACTACGTTCAATTCAAAGTTATCAACGAAGATAATTTGAATTTTCATACAAATATACAGTACACTTTAGTTTCGTATATAAATTTCGATTTCACTTTACAGACAGTCGAAGTTAACTCTATTGACTTTACCATCGTAATCCGGGCCCAGGGGGACGATAAAAAACGCTGTTGATTCACTTTAAAAAAAGCAGAAAAAAAGAACTGTCGTTTTTCAGAAGAATTTAGCGGTTTAGAGCCCTAAATTTTTTTACGTGAAAAAATGTTAGTAACAACGTATAAATAAAGATGCGGAGCAGGTGGACATAATGTATACCCCTTAATATTCTATGAATTTAACGTAGTTATGCAGAAAACAGCCAGCCATAGAAAAGTGAAACTGCGATAAAAGCCCTTTTGTAAAAAGAGTCAAGGTTCGAATATACACAACGGTTGGAATGTTTTTGACTTCGACAAATAATAAACAATGAATTTATGAGTGTTTAACTATATAACAAACAAGAATCATATTATGTATTTGACCAGTTTAATTGATTTTTAAAGTACCGTAAGATCTTTTTAGTGTTGTGGGTGTTTTTTGCAAATTGAAAAATGCCTCTTTTGTGATCGACATTATTTTGAGAAGGTGATTATTACAGTTTTTCATATGAAAGCAGTCTGGCTGTTTTTAGCAGAACATAGAATCGATCTTACTGCACCCGATAACACCAAAATCTCATTTTTTCTTAATTGTGGACTGGCTGCTTTCTGCATACGTTCAATTGTACATTAAAAAAACAGTAAAAAAATCAATATTAAATTAATCTCGATCTACTTCGGTACTACGAAAACTGCTCTACCAAGGCGTGGATATGTGTTTTCATGATGATCGACTAAGAAATATATGAATGGTAATATTTTTATTTCATGCTTGTAATATTTCATCCGAAGTTTTACCACTACACCTTAGTAATGTAATTTCAAACGTCAAATAATCTGACGCATGCTCTACAACTACCTCGAATTTTCAAATCTTGACGTTTAGATGCTGCTGTCACTGCTGTCCTAACTGTCAAACATCATTCCCCACTCACCGTTAAATAAAAATTTACTTTATTCTCTATAGTTTTTTTAAAAATATTTAAAATTAATTAAATCGTAATCAAAGGAAAAACTGCAGGTTCAAAAATTATATTAGTAATTTCCAATGAATAAATATATCTACCGTAGGGTACGGGTGTCCTCAATACCAATCGATGTCTTCTATGAGAATTTATCTTTAACTTTACCGTCATAGTGACGGTATAGCTTCCGTAGCTTAAGATCTTAATCGACCCATAGGAAAATATCATTGGATGTCGATTATTCCTTTTAAATAATATATTTCGTTCAAATATGAGCCGGAATTTGTAAAAAAATAACAATTTAGCTCAATTATTCATTAACATTCATTTTATGCCAATACGCATATGCCAATGTTTTTTCGTAGGCCGATTTCAGAATGGTTTTTAGATCCCTGAGCATTTTTTCTCTTATTACCTCAACTGAGTCAAAATGTTTTGTGCTAAATAGCAATTTGAGTTTGTGAAACAGAATACGGTGCATGAAGAATTTTACGTTGTTATTGGCTAAATAATTGCGTAGAAGAAGAGATGTGTGTGACGGCGCATTATCGTGATGCAAAAAAAAGAGTTATCTTTCTATAAATTCTCCAATCACACCAAAACGCATCTTAATAATTTGTCTGACAAAAATTAACTATGCATCCGAAATGGGCGAAAATACCAATCTTGGGAAAATTAGTATTTTGCAATTGCATATTTAAATTCAAAATTAAAATATTCCGTGTACTTTATTTTATCAAAACAAGTATGAATTCTAAATAAATTATAACATTGTAATTGCGTAAACTAACATATTTACTTTTTGAATTTTTTTGTCACCGCTGAAACGTCCATCAAGTTAATGTGATTTAAAAATCAATGCAAATTTAACATGAATATTTTAACTAGTTTAATTGAAGTTCGAAATTATAAAAACTAGCAGCTGAATTTACTCTCGCCTTTTTTTCATTAACACAGCGAAACAAGAGAGTCGTTTGAAAACAATTCCACTTTCATTATTTATGTAGAAAAGTATGTTCTGGCTAAAGCAAGAGTTTTCAATGTTTTTATTTTAGCCAGTAAAAAAGCTCGTTATCCCAAATGCAATGTAACTCTGGTGTAATGGTACAACTATAAAGCTACCAGTAGGATTCTGAAGCAACAAAAACAAATTTAGCTCTTTATACACGCCACTGCGTAGATGGATGTGTAATATGGTTACCGTATGAAGCCTGGCTCGTGGATTAGCATGTTTAAAAATCGTGATTGAGGTCTCGGGTTTGATTTCTGGCAAGGTCGACATGAAATGGTTTTATAATGAAATATTTCAATATCACACATTTCAGTTTTTAAATTGGTAAGCTATGAAAATTCTGATAAAATGTCCATAGCGGTAGTATGGCATATAAAAAACAAGTCTATTATATATTTAATCAATAATTCCTAACAAATGGCTCCAGCGGCTAATAGTTTCAGTAAAAATATTTTTAATGTAGCACAAACATTTGATTTGAAAAATACAATTTTTAAAAACATAATTGCAAAAAAAAAATTGGAACCCCTGTGGACTCGAATCCCCGCCTTCATCGTTAGAAAGCAACGACCCAACCGCGCAGCTATTTCGCGTTTTGGACTAAGCGTCGAAAAAGTAATTAATAAACTGTATAATTCATTAGCGCACCGGTGCATCTTTGGTTAAATCAGACTATTATAACTTGTCTTGAAATAAAACACTATTTCTTAATAAATGATAATAATTAAATCATTTTAAAGTATCCCTTACCGAGTACGATAGTTCACCAAACAAAACATAAATTACGTTTTAAGAATCATTGTTTCATCGACTTTTATATCACATTATTATTCACAAAACGACATAAGTTATACATATTATAATTCTTCATATATATTTATTCTTAACACCATACACTAGTAACGTTTTTATCATAACTCTAACTAAATTTTAAAAGTTTAAATGGATACTGAAGAATAACCTACAATATTCAACTGTCATCGTATGCACAAAAACGAATTACAATCAAAAAACAATTAGCGAATCTTTGTTTTTTTTAAACCCACTAAAGGATTTATACTATATTATGGATTAAAATATCAATTTGTTTCGATTAAAATATCAATATATTAATTTATTTTAAAGCAAATTTACTTTCAAACCACCGAAACATAAGTATGATCAATTACTGTCAATTACTTATTATTGTAACTTTCGTGTTAAGACAAACAAAATATATTCGATATCTCTTTCTCACACATAACGAATGCGTATATTGTCACCTCCCTTTGACTGTCGTAAGTCAAATTGATGTATTTTAAAGAATACTAGCCCTTATGAAAAAGTATTGAAAGACTGAATTGCATTAATGATAGCTGCAAAATTTTACTGTAATCGCAAGTGTAATTTTTCGAACGAGATTCTAAAGTTTTAGGTTAAAGACGTATTTGAATTAGTGATTTTAAAGTCAGCAGAGTAATCTCGTGTAATCCGGTAGTAATAATTTTGGCCAATAGAGGCGCAACTGGTCGCTGTGTGGAATAAAGGAATATATAAATTTACTTACCCAAGAAAAGTAATATATTTTTTTGGTGATGTGTTTTTTCCTAATAATACTACAGTATTATAAAACATTACTTACGATGTCAAAAAAATATGATAAGCTGCATGTAATCGATTATAAGGGGCATTCGCCCCTACCAGACTGACAAAAAACAAATCGGTAAAACTTGAGAAGAAAACATACTTGACAACACTTTGTATTTCTAAAGTAATAACTTACATAGTATGATCAACTGTTGGCTTTGTAGTCAATTGGTAGCATCAAAATTTTTCTTTAATATAATGAACAACGGAAATAAAAAGTCTAGTCAGGAATATAACATAATTAAGAAAAACGTAAAAAATTATGTAAATATTTTTTTTATGTAGCACTGGTTGGAAACACCGCAAGTTATTTTTATTATTTATATTTTATATTGAATTGATAAATAAATCTGTAAATACATTAACTGTTAGGGCTCTACTTTGGTACAAATTAATTTGTCAGTACGCGTCGCACTTCGAGTATAAACACAAGTTGGTACATGATTACATCACCAGGTTTACTAGTATGGAAGGTCTAGCTGTTCCTTGATATTGCAATAAATATGCCAAAAGGACTCTGCGATACAGTATACCTAAAGTATTAAGCGTGTTAATAGAAAAACGTTTTTTGTATTAGTGATAGTTTTTAATTTTTGATAATGTAATACGTATGTTTTTCAAGTAAAATTATTGTTATTGTAGGTTAAGTGTAAATAATTGATGCAATTTATAAGAACCTGCTGACTAGTTGTATGTATGCAACTCAGGAGGACTTAAATTTAAGACTATCTTGTAAATATGTTTGAAAAAAAAATATTAAAAAAATATATATATCAAAAATAAATTAAACAAATTATTGTATTACGTCACTCTCTTTTGTGTACACAATTATTATTTGTTTTTTTTCGTAATTGGAAACGTTTATATAAATATATGTATTTCTGTAAAAATTCCGGTAGCCCTTTTCTTGATTTCCACAGCTTTGATGTCGGTTCTTCCCCCGGCAGTGAGTCAAGAACATGCAGTACTTTGTAATGCATCGTAAAGAATAACACACGAAAAACCAGATCTGAAGAATCAATCAATAAAATACCGTTAAGTGCTTAAAAAATTATCAGAGTGTTATCCTGGGACTAGAATCGAAGAAAAGAAAAAGTTGGTTCTCATCCATTTCATGTAATGCCTGGATTGACACTTTGACCATAACGCATACCAAAAATTCGAACATACTCAATATAAAAACATTTCGTGAAAACGCAAACCCTTGTTTATAGTTCCAAGACACTGAAGGACTTAATAACACACTGCGGTTGGTGTATCAATACCGTGTTATATGCATATTAGGCATGAAAAGAGATGGCGATAATGATGAAATAAATTTACCTATAAGAGTCCTTTGATAATTAAATGATACTTGAGATTTATTTTAGGAATTTTGTACTTAAAATACTTTATAAAATACCGAGGAAATGATCACAAGACGCTGATTCTAAAACGTGTAGCGTTATTTCTTAGTAAAAGTATTTCCGACCACAAAACACCATAAAACAGTCCATAGAAAATATCAAATTTACTGTGAAAAAGATATTAAAGAATAAAGTGTTCGCTCGGAAAGTTCCGAGAATCATAAATCATTTTATGAGAAACATCATGTCGCCAGTTCTCTCCTTCTTTTGTCGATATTCATTTAAGAAGGATAAAGCCGGAGAAATAGCTAAGAAGCTGTAATTAATTAACTTTAATTTACAATGCGCCCATTCACGAAAGCGTTTTGGGCAGATTCTTCTGAATAATGTTTTTTATTATATTTTAAGATAAAAATAGAAACTCCTCATATTTTACAAACATACATTTTATTAAACATCTCTTTCAGTTATACTCGTGCACAATTATATTTATAACTATTTTTGTTATTTTCGATATAAACTAATACGCAAAAGGTTTTTTATGGTTTCCTAATCATCCTCACCAAATATTAATTTATAAAAGTATGCAACATGACTGTTATTTAAAATATTTTTTATTTGTCAATTTTTATTACCTGTTTATTTTATTTTTTAGTTAATATAAAATAAAAGTTGAGGTAATTCAAAAACGAGCTTTGTTCAACATTTTCTGGTAATTTATAACATTTTTGTTTATATCTGTCATTTTGTATAAAAACCAGCTTATCTTCTTTTTTTAAATCATTTTATTTTTATGTGTATGACGTTTTTTGTAAATTGGTATTTATGTTTAGTACAAATTTTTGCATATAATTTTTACAATGCTTCAATCAAACGGTATTTTATTAGGTGTTTGGTGGTGAAAATTACATGAATACTTTTTGCAATGTCACTGATCATTCGGAAGCTCTTGCCAGGGATGGAGATGTGTGGAGACGGGTCGTAAAGGAGAGGAAAGCGCCAAACAACGACCTCTTGCTGAAAAGTCTGAGGCTTAAAAGACCGCAAGGAAAGCAGCTACATACTGAAGCCTCTCCGTCACCTAGAAGTGTAAAAGATGTGTCTGACTGTGCTGGTTCTGTATAGAACCATACAGTCAAAGGAAACGCGTTTTTTTTCGGTCTTCAAATTAAGTTAGACGTCACTTCCGCCTTCTAAAGACGGACGGCTGCCATAGAGAGATTCCTAAGCAAACATATGTTTTCTCTGGTAGTATTAAAAAAAAGAAATACCGCATATTTAGAAATATTTTTAAAGTTCTGAAATTATTACATTCTGTACCGTGAATGTTTTTTTTTAATTGTTTAATTTTTTGTATGTGTGCTTTTAATCAAAATTACGATTAATTTTTAAAATGTAACTTTTCTTGGTCTGTATACACTGGAATAGAAACACCGCGTTCTCTTTTTTTCTAAGATGTAAATAGAATGCAGTTATTTTGATTCTCAAAGGCGTGATACAAAACAATAAAAAATATTGCCCGTGATAAGGTAAAAATACGCAAAACGACTGACCTAATTTAAATAACAATGATTGAGATAACGGAGCATCAAAAAGAAACCCAATTTTCAGGAAAGATAAATGACAAAACGGAAAGGCGCTTTCGATACAGCGATAAAAAGAGAGTGAAATTGTGGCTTCATGAAGGCGTAGGTTTGCCTCAAAGAAATCAAGCCACGATGACCAAAACATCGTAACTGACATAAACAATATTTTACTGAAAAAAATCTTTAAAAAATCTTTGAATATTTATTTATTTTTTTAGGTAAACAAACAGTATGTACACATATATTGCCAATTTATTTGTATATTAGTGTAAGAAACTCATGCACACAACAAAAAAAATGTTTACACTTAATACAATAATTTAAACGATAATAGTTTACTTATAAACACATCTAAAACACACATTATGGTTGCGAGTAGTCAAAGATTGCTTAGTAAGTTAAACGTATTTTCACTTAATCCTCTTAATGTCAATGGCAACAATATTTAATATAGAAAATCCGTAAAAAATCTAGGAGTACTAATGGATGAACATCTATGCTGGCGAGCTCATACTAACGAATCAAGCTGCAAAATATTTTTCAGCCTACACTTAGAAGGTTGCAAAAATTCTTACCCATTAATACTAAATGCACTCTGGTAGAAGCATTACAACTATTCATTCTAGAATACGCTGTTTCCATGACTGATTTAAGCTGGGAGCAACTCTATAAACTCGAACGACTACTGAATACATGCATGAGGTATATTTTTGGTCTTAGGAAATATGACCACATTTCTGATTACCGTAGGCAACTGAAATGGCTCAAAATTAGACAGCCGAGAGACTATCACTCCCTCTCACTTCTGTTCAATGTACTTCATAGTCCTAACGCTCTTATATACCTGCGTGAAAGAAATCAACGCTTATCAGTTCATGGTTTACCTCTTTGTTCCAATTCTCAAAGCACTCTTTTAATACCTATCCACAATTCCTTTTTCTTATCTCACTCATATAGTGGCCATGCTGCTCGACTGTGGAATCATCTCCCATCCACCATCAAAGATGTTATTAAAGTTTCATTGTTTAAATCACGTCTGAAAAAACACTCCTTTCTCTTCCTTAATCTCTCCTCCTTTCCTCTATTCTTGTATCCTCTTTTTTCCCTTTTTTTACTAAAAAATGGTATTGATTTAAGGTGATTTAAGGTGATAAGGTATTGATTGAACAAAAACATTTATTTCTGTTTTTGTATATCATAAGCTTCTTTTTATTTTTATTTTCTATTGAATATGTTTAAACTTGAATTATAAAAATAAAACTTATATTTAATTTGTTGGTTGGGAGGAATTGCCATTCGGCAATAAGCCCATCATTATACAATGAATATTTTGTTCAAAAAGTTAAATAAATAAAACAAAAATACAGTCCTCTTAAGAATAAAAAATATTCTCCCATAAAATATTATTTTTGTCGGTTACGATGTTTTAGGGACCATGTCTCGAAATATTAACGACACAGGAAACGCAGTATTTTTTCACTCCGTAAAAGATAACAAAATAAACGAAGATGAAAAAAAGAATAACATAAAGTGCTTCGATTTCATCATAGGTCAACAAAAAGCTTTCGAATATAGGATTGAAGCCAATTCAATTTCATCGTCGCATTGTTACTTTTAAATTCATTACTGTCTTCTTTTCTCTCCTTGCCTCTCTTTTCAAGGTGTTCCCGGGCACAGCCGTAACAAAAGCCTGGAGCTTTTCTTATCTTGTTTTGTATTTTTCCCCCCTGATTACCTCTCCGGCTTGCCAGTTTATGTCGCACGTTCGCACAACAAGTCAGTGAGCTTGCTGTGAGGATCGGGATCAGAGTGCCTTACGCATCACTGAGATCTCTAAAGAGGAAACGCAAGTCGCTTGGATTGGAAAATAAATACAGTCGTCGTGCACTTGACGGAAAATGTCAACATTTCTTGATTAAATTGTTACGAAATACTATGTAAATAGCATGGAATTATAGAAGTCCAGAAACCGCGTATACACATTAAACTAAAGCAGACTAAACTACTCATAAATGAGTAGTTTTACTCATAAATTAGTACTTGTACGTTTTAGCTATGGAATTTGGGCTCTGGAGACGTCGCACGTCGTCGACGAAAACAAGGCCAACATTTTGTTAGTATTTCCAGGGTAGTCGAATTTTTTACCCGGCTATCCCTTAGTAAAAAATTAAACTGTTTTAATTTGACTTAATTAACGTATGATTATTTAATGTTTATTTAAGGTTTGTACCTTTTTTATAGTTCAGTCTGTAAAATGTGTCTTATGTTAAAAGATAACATAACATAACACAATATTATCTTATATTTGTGTTATGATAATATGTTGTTCGCGGTTTGGATAATTTTAACCTATAAAGAACATTGCATGTAAAACAATGGTTGTTTAAAATAATACAAGTACAAATAAAAATTGTGTATGTGGGATAACTGATGTTTTTTGCATTAATACAAAGTGGACTTTAAAATTTTATTTCGATTAAGAAAAGTATTTTTACAATGAATGTAGACTTCGGTGCTTGATTCACGCATACAATAGCTAATTGTGATAATTTCTGCGTTTTCAACTTGAAAACGGCTAAAAGTAGATTTCCGTGTTTTATCCTCTGAGGTATTACTATGTTCCTTCAATTATTTTATCTTTTGATTTTGTAAAGTTAAAGAGCTGAAACCTTTACTGATGCGGGTGAGATTCGTCTAACGTTATTATTTTATCTGCATGATAGACCTGCATAGTCAATGATTTTATCTGCAATGCCTGAAAATAATTGTTAATTTTTATACTTCTTGAACAACTTAGTTTCACCAACAATTCATGTATTTTTAGTTTGTCCAACTTTTTGTTAGTAAGACCTGGATTCAACCCCTTAGGAAATTTTAAAAGTAAATCTATTACAACATTGATGAAGAACATTCTTAAAGGTTCATCACATACTCATCCTAAAATGCGTGATTTTGAGTTTTTAATTTAAAAATTATTTTTTTTATGGTGTGTTTATTTGGGGAAAAACTCCTAATGCCATAAAACGCATAAAGTTAAAAAAATATTATAAGATGACGTTTACTTACATCACATTAAAATTCACAATTATTTTATTGTATTTGATATTTTTACTATAAAGTTAAAAATGAACATGCAAACTAACCTTTCTGCTACACATTTTGATTTTTGTTGCCATCGAAAAGATTATAAATAACTAAAAAAAATAATATAAAATTTTGCAAAACCTGAGAAATTTTAACACGCGCGGTCAAAACTTTTTACAGATCATTGAATAACTAAGTGCCCTATGCATCGTGTGCGAATAGGGGTTTGATGGTGATGATGAAATGTAAAAATTCATCGATAAAGCAAGGCGTAAAATTTTAATACGCATATTTATAGGCAAAACCTTTTGGCTCCACGTTCTAAGACAAGAATGATGACGCAAAATACCCGAGTGATGACGTCACTCTAGCGGGGGTGGATTAGACTCGTTTCTCAAGTCATTGAAGGGATAAAGCGGATAATTGAATTCACACATACGTGGAATGAACATTAAAATCCAAACGTGTTTATTTTGCTCTTCTAGTAAATGACACACCTTGAAATGTAAGAAATTTATGCGAAAATGTACAGAGTAATTGTTGGCAGAAATATTATAAATGTAATGCCTTTCTATGGTTTTTAATATATAATGCGGCGCCTGCTGATTCTAGCCGCACTTCATTTTTAAAAAAATTGTTTATTTTATTGTTAAATATGTAAATCCAACAATGCAAACTCAAAAAAAAGATTTGGCCCTGAAACTCAATTAATAAAGGTTTAATCAAAAGTATTAATATTTATTTATTTTTGAAATGATTTTTTTAATGAACTTTTTTTTTAAAGGGCGATATAAATAGAAATAATCACTCATTTAACTTTGAAAAAGGTAATAAAATATTACAACTAATAAAAAAAAAAAAATTGAAGTAAAAGTGTTTTGTGACATGTGACTTGTGACATGTGTAAACATGTTTTGAATATGTTTTCTTTCGTCAAATCCACACATAAACCCCCAGTTTCTACCCCCTCATTTTTCGCTTAGCTACACTCACTATACCCTCACTTTGTAATTTTTATATCATATCAATTAGTAATTAACCCATGAATTGCAATTCAAGGCATTTTTTCAAATTTCATGTTAGAATAAGATCAAATATGCATTGTTCGTTGAGTAATGTTGCCACTGTAGATACAAAAGAACATACATATGTAGGAAGTGAGAGTGGTTGCGGGAATCATTTTTGACAAAACTAAGCTAATCTAAAATTCGATTAAACCCAGCGCAGCAGTCTCTTCAATTTCGCAGCCGTAAGTAAATCTCCAATACATTTTCGCAATGCAAAGTTGTGCAGTGAAACATAAAAGCAAAAAAAAAAACATCCTGAAATTCGGGATCGTATTCCATCGATAAACGCTGTGATATATATTGTGGTCTAATCTTCAAATCTCATCTGCGTAAAAATTATGATATTCGGGTAAGAATGTGGAGGGGATTGTACCGTTTTCTTCTTTCTATAGATCTTGCGATCTATTTTGACAGGATTTAGTCTAGATCATGACCCACCTTTAAAAAGAAAACGACTTCAATGAACATTAGCTATCTTTCTGCATTTGAAAAAACGCAACATTCGGGGGGGAATAGGACAAAACCGTTACATCGGTCTTTTTATTACTCTGAGAATTTAGATTCCGTGTCAGCACGAAAGCGACGCAATTCGTGTTGTGTTTACATTGTGGTGTGAAGGACGCAACGCAGACAAATAAATAGTGACTAAAAAGCCGGTTGAGTCGATTTTATTCCGATACAAATGGCATATTTTTATTTTTTTAAATATTAAAACGACCAATTTAGCTTTGTGATTGTTTCGTTTTGACTTACCGATAATCTTAGTGACTTATATAAGTTAATGTTATTTTATTATTTGAATTATCGATAATCTTAGTGACTTATTTACGTTTAAGTCATTTTGTGAATAAATAAAAACATGTGTTTAGTGACCTGATCTGACCTAATAAAAATTATGTCATTGTCTTATTTATCAAAATACTTTTGATTGTGTTTTTTTAATCTAATAATAATTCATTTAATAAATGTCTTGTTAAAACTTATGATAATTTATATTTATTACGCTTTTTTTCATAAATT
The DNA here is from genome assembly GCF_059751315.1 of Micrasema longulum. NCBI lineage: Eukaryota > Metazoa > Arthropoda > Insecta > Trichoptera > Brachycentridae > Micrasema > Micrasema longulum. The sequence goes on from NW_028277751.1 coordinate 140,627, forward strand.
CATAGATCAAAGCCTTTGGTATAATTTAAAACTCAAAATTTAGTGTTTACTTCGAAAAATACGAAACAATCGACGAAATAATAGGAAGGAGTCACAATTTGCATTCTCCTTTTGCAATTTCCCAAAAAGCTGTTTTTTTTAGTTGCGTTGTTTTTGTCCTAAAGGTGTGATGTGATGTCTATGTTCAACTTCCCTCTACCTCTTTGGTAGTCTTGGTGATCGGCGTCTCTCTGGGATCTCTAGGATGCATCACAATCTAAGGAATCCTCGCTGGATCCATCGTCTTAACGTTGTCTCTCCAGAATCTCTCCAGAAGAGATCGTACCAAAAATCACAATGATAATGCGTTGGGCGAAACATATGGGTAAAGGTGTATAATTTAAATTCTGTGATGTTCTACCGGTAAAACAAGATAAAAAAAACCTAATATCTACAACAGTTAATTTTTTATTCTCATCTTGTTTATTTGAAAGCTGTAACCGTATTCTGGTTTTTCGTTGTTTGAAAGTTTTAAGTGTGAAAATCTCCCGTTGTGAGGGAAGATAATAAAACAAAGAATAACTTTTTTATTTAATTTAACGCCATGAGGGGGTAGAAAATTTTCCGCATTATTAAGACAAAATAAAAATTTCCGAATTTCCCATGGCGAATAACTTTTGAAAACACGAATATGTTTCATATCGTTCAAGGAATATTAAAGAACGCTAGTGATGTGAAACATCAGTTTACAACATGACAACCGATTATTTGATTTTTTAAATAAAATAAAAAAGTACAATTTTTAAAAGTCCGTTACGGTTATAAAATCACATTTTAAGGGCAAGTCATGTTATGTCTCGTCTGGTTAGTGTAATCATCATTGGCCATTTAAAGTTTTATACATCGTTTATATCTTTTTTGTAATTAATATATGTTATCCTAAAAATAGTATTAATTAAAATGAAATAAACTATGGTGAGACGTCACTCCCCATTATGACCACAAGAATTGTTTATTTCTTTTACGTAATGGGAAACGTTTATGTAAATTTATGTATTTGATAAATGTAAAAAATTGTATTTAGTTGTAATATTGTATTTTTATTTGTTATTAATAAAAAAAATTAAAAAAAGGTTGATTTTAAATTTATCTCCTAAGTAATTTTTCAAATTGTAAGGTAAGTAAGTTATTAAAGTTCATTGTACATAAAGTATTTTGACTGTCTTGCCTTTGTCTTTGCTGTTTCAATTTGATATAAGTATTATATTTGTGAATGTAAGCATTTTTGGTAAATGCTTTGTCAAAATCTCGTGTTTTTCAGTGCAATTTGGTTCACAATTTTTACTGTCTCGTTTTTTTTACAGTTCAGAAGCAAGTTAACTCCATAGCAAGTTTATTGCCTTACTAAAAATAGATTGCTCGATAACCATCGTTGGTACCTTATTTTTACGCTATATTAATAGATTCTTATATAAACTTTACCTTATGTTTTTAAAATAATATAAACTTTGAAAAAATACTAAACTAAAAATTGTTAAATGGACGTATCTCAAAATGCTAGCACCACAAATATTCTTGTGACCGATTGTAATAATTTTATATAACAGTAAGCATTTTATTCTGATATGTTTTTTTTTTCATATATATTTCATATTTCGTAATTGTATTAGATTCCTTAAAATTAGAATTTATAGTCTAAAAGAAACATAATTTTCTATTGTATGGAGGGAGGTAATGCTAGGCTTAATATTAATTTATAAATTAAGTTTGACATAGACCGAAAGTACCGCTGTGCCAATTCCATCAATTCTATAATTTCTCGAATAAAAATAATTATTTTGTAAACGCGTCTTCTAATTATTTGTACTTATTGTTAAGCCATAAATATTATTATTTTGTGTGCATATTGTATTCTCATAATCTATGTGTAAATTTATTGTTTTATTTTTTTATTTATTGATAATCGGAAGCGTAGAAATTTAGGTAGAACGAGTCTAAAGTTTTAATATTTCACTGCCAATATTTATTTACATTTAGGATAATAGTTTCATATTCGCGTAGCCAGTTCATTTTATATTTGTATTTTTTTTTAAATTTTATATTTTTGTTTTTTTACGTTGCGTTGCGTACTGCAGAGCACCGAAACCAGTTAGCAATTACCTTCAATCTCGCCAGAGAAACATAATATTTAACTCTAGTGGGAATCTTGCAATATCCCGAGGGGAATATCAACTGTACGTTAGATAGGAAAATTACGAAAGACGATGCTTGGATGGCCAAGTCTCACGAAGGATTTGATTCGCGAATATTACAGTCGTATGTAGTTAAAACGAGGAAAGGTTGTGTTAATTCCAGGATTGTTACATCCCGATTCAACACACTGTTTACGCCTAAGTACTCCAAGTAAGTTCGAATCGCCGTTTTGAATGCAAACGCTGGCTGCGAGCGCAGACATTTTAAAGGATCGACATACGACTGACCTCAGTCTGACCGCGTGCTACAACAGATATTCAACGAAGGACCCAGCCAGTAGTTAGTTATTAGGTAGTATAAAAACCGCGAATTAATTTTAGATGTTTTTTAATTTATTTAAGTATTGATGGATTTGTCAAATTAGAGTAGGGTGGTTTGATATAGACCGAAAGTACCGCTGTGCCAAATCCATCAATTCTATCTTATCTTTGATAAAAATAATTATTGTGAACGCGTCTCTCTTTAAAAATATACCGATCGATTTATAAGTGATCAACAAGGACCCGAATTGCGCCTTTCGCAAGGGTCCTTGAAGCTAAGTAATAAAAGTCCATCCGCTCAGGCAATCGGGAGCCTATTGTTCTTACCGAGAAGGTACCTCCAAGAACCGGCCACATGTCAATATTTGTGGAGCTCAGGACACTTTTAAAAACGCGAAAAATAATAGTTTAAAATAATATTTATAATTTAAAATCCATGAAATCCAAATCACTTTATTTACATGAACAACGTATTTATATATTCCATTTTTTCTGACAAATATAACGGCAATCATCACGCCGTTTCCCCGTAAGAGTAGGCAGAGAGGATGAAACGCCACATCTCTCTATCTCGGCATATATACTTTGCTTCCTCTATCTTCATACGATTCGATTATTCCGATTGTTAATATAAGTTAATTATAAGGCTAGGTAATTTAATATTTTAAGTTTATAAGAATAAGTTAGATTTTAAGAATGTAAGTGGCCACGATAAAGAATTTGGCGGGAAAGGAAGCCCGCCCCAACCGAAGCGTGCGCCCGCCAATCAGAGCGATGAGACCAACCCGGGAAGGGGGGACGTCTAAAATATGATAAAAACCGTGACACCCGCTTCCCGGACTCTCTCTCTCCTCCGGACCGCTTCCCGAGATCTCTCTTCACCGAACTGTCTCTCCGAACTCTCTTCTCCTGCATCGATTGTCTTTGAGGGTCACGGACGGGTGCCTTGCCATCCCCGTGGCCCAGTCAGCAGCCCAGGAGAGAAGCCACCGCGCTGGCTAACTAGCCCTGACGCCGCAGCCCTAACGCTGCCGCTTAGGATGCAACCCACGCGCCCACGCGCCTACGCCGCTGCGCTCATGACGAGCCGCCCACGCCGTGCGTCCCTCCACGCACCCGACGTCATTCCTCGTGTCCCGCCATGGGACAGGAAGCCACGCCGCCGCTCATGACGAGCCGTCCTTGCAGCACCCTTCACTGCAGCTGGACGCCGCCGTCCCAGCTACCCTGTCGCCGCAGCCAGATGCTGCCTCCCCCTACGATGCGCCACGCCGCCGCCCACATCGCGTCCTGTGCCCACGCCGCACGCCAAGGACCCACGCCGCCTTTGCGTCACCACGCCGCGCGCCGCATCAGGGCGTAAGGTTAATTTTAAGTTTATTGTTTAAGTAGGTTAAGGCTAATCTAATTGTTATTCTGTACGAATAACTGGCGCCCGACAAAACCAAACATCTCTCACTCTCTTATTTCATGATTTTTTTAAGCTCTAATTTATTTAATTTTATATATTTTTAATTTTAATTGCTTTTTCGAGGTTGTCAAGTTCTTCTATGTACAAAAAACGAGTGATGGTATTTGAAAAAAAAAATACAATATTTGATTTAATTGAAGAAGGCTTATGTTTTTTTTGTTACTGATTAAAAATTAACTAACCCTTTTTTGGTGCCAAATAAAACATTAAATCTAGTTTTCTAGGCACATTTTGATGAAATTTATTTCAACGGTCGTCGACTCAAGGGTGCTTGCTCGTAAATTTTCAGACTAAAGGTACTCAGAGTTCATCCCTTAATTGACCTCAAATACCAGTCCGTCTGTAGATTCCATAATTATCAGGCGAAACTACGTTCACTAATTTATGTTCCTTATTTGCATCTGATAATGTATACGTGGCAATGTATTGAACTGCTAAAAATCAACACGATTTTTATCGTAATATAACATACTTAATGTAAATAATAAAACTACGTACCTATTAAAAGATAAAATATAATATATTTATTGATATTTATTACCACGCTTGATATTTATGAACGCCTTGGAGATATAATAACAAAAAAACATATATTTATTTCATTTAAAAAAATAAAGTGCTCGTCAAGCTTTTATTTTAGATGCATGTCAGCAGGCGGGAATAGCGGATATGGAAGTAACTTAAGAAAAATATAGAACAATGCCAAGACCAAATTGAGAATTTAAAAAAATACGTACTTATAAATCATAAAAGATAAAATATTTCACTAGGTATAATTCAAATGAATTACATTCCTAGGAGTAACCACAATTCAATTCGAGATTTAAAAAATATTACGTTTTTTTTTATAATACATATTTATTCTGACTAAAAAAGAAAAAAAAAACAAGTTAAACATCAAGTTTCTTTCACAAACAAAATACATAATTGAAAACGCTTTCAAGAATGCAGGAATTGCTTAATCTTGGACTAAGGGAGGTACGGTCGTTAACATCACATACCACGCAGATGATACAAACATAGTGTTTATAGAATTTGTTTCTTGCATCTGGGGGAAACCGAACCCGCGACGCAGGTTTTATTTATTTATTTATTTGACACTTTATATACATAAACAATATATATATATATATAAGGGGGGGCATATTGCCTTGAAGCAATTTCTTCCTACCTACCCAAACCGTTCAGTTTGAGAAAATTATAAATACATGAACATATTGAATCTTACAATTTTTTACAAAATTGAAAACAAAGATTGACAAAACAAAAATATGAATAATAAAAAATTATACTATACTATGAAGAGAGGAGAGGGAATGGGAAGGAAAGAAGAAGTAAAAAGGAACAATTTAAATATTAAGATCGTGACATTTTAATCTTGACTTAAATGTAAATAAAAAGGGTCGTTTCAAACATTAGTGGGTAGATTATTCCACAATCGAGCGGCTACCATTGTAAAAGAGGAGGCAAAAAAATTAGAGCTATGACAGGGTATTTACAGGGTTCTCTCGTTACTAGAACGAAGAGATAGTCCGTGTTGTAAAAGAGGTTGCAAGAGCTCTTTCAGATAAACAGGCGAAGTGGGATTATTTAAAATATTGTGAAGAAGTGATAGAATGTGAATATTTATTCTATGCCTATTCTATGTTTGACTGTTTAATGTCCAACCAACTGCGCCTTAAGTCATGTATTTGCTTCAATGAATTCGTTTAAGTATTTAATATTTATAAATCTTTAAAAAAACTCACAATTACTCAAGAGAATAAGAACATGTTTGGCATACAAAACATAAACACAAAATTTTGGAAATAATCTTTAAAAACAACAGTCAAACTTTCCGAAAGAGAAAAAAGGAATAAAATAAATTGTGATTAATTAACTTTTAAGTATACACTTAGGAATAAAATGATAATTTTGTTCATAATAAAATATAAAAAAATTAAATACTACGTTTTTTTTAAATACAAAATTTAATATTTTATTTTTGTTAAAAAGACTAAAACTTTTTTTTATTGTTTAAATAACGTATTCACCTGTTTAAAGATGGAATCAAATAAAAATAGCCGTATTTATGTTTAAAATTAAGAGACGAATTGTAATCCCGTGATCGCAGTGTCGCAAACTCCGGATCTGAGGTCCAAAATTTGAACCCCGCTCTACTACAACTTTTTCCCGTTTTGATCACTGTAATTTACGGCAAAAATGGCCATAAAATGAAATATTTGGGTAACTCATAAGAAATGGAGTCAACGTGAAAAATCTCAAGTCTACAAAAACGTAGAAATAACATTGACTCCATATTTGTGTTTAATTTTATGAATGGCTTAATTGATGTACCATCGTTACTGGAACATGTGGCATTCAATGTTGCGATCCGCCGGTTGCGAAATAATAATGTGCTGTTCTTTGTTCAACACAGCACAAACTATGGCTTGCATGCACCAATGTCCCGATTGTGTCGTATTGTAAACTCGAAACAAGATCTGGACTTTGTCGGTGTAAGTCTTCATAGATTTGAAAATTCACTAAGATAGACCGGATCTTGTCTTGAGGTAGTATTTTTTTTTTGTTCTAGCTTTAATTTTATTGAGGTGTATTTTTTTTAAAGGGGCTGTATTTATTATAAGAAATTGTATTTAGCATCGTAAGAATGGACTGCATCCAAGTCCATCAAATAAATAAACAAAATCTTTTGTTTAAAAAATAGATTGGAACTCGGTCATCAATTTCATGAAGGTAATGTGATTAGTTTTACGCTTTAAGTATCAGTCCAAGGACAGTGACGTATTGCAGTCGACAATCACATATTAAATCAATTTTTTAAGTGCATAACACCTGTTCTTCTCTACGGATGCGAATCGTGTCTCCTCACTAGGGACCAAAACAGCAAAATTCTGAGTTTTGAGAATAGGTGTCTCAGAAGAATCTTGGGTGTGCGGTGGTTTGACTTTGCGAGGGATTGAGTAATAAGAGAACGGACGCAGCAAACTCCGATGACAACTGTTAACAAGCGGAGGCGATACAGTTGGCTAGGCCATATACTGCGGATGCTTCCTGAAAGCCTTAACCACGTTTGCCTATTTTGTCAGGTTCTCGACGTCCTGGACGTCCACTGCTGACTGTTGGTCGGCAGTTTACCTCTGACTTGGGAGGACGCAAAGGAGTAGGCAGACGATAGATATGCATGGAGGCTCTTTGTAGACACCATATGCTTCAACAAGGGAGTGGACATGGAATGATTATGATGATGAATTTTGAGAGGAATCAAAACCCGGACAGCAAGAACGAATTATTCCAACTCAGTTTAACTTTTCTGGATTTTCAGATGATCTTTTTCATAAACAAAACTGTATTTTTTATCCTCCCGGACACGGACAGAGTAAGGTTTTTATACTATGGGTTTTTGTTTTATTGTAATGAAGACCTTAATATTTTTGTACAAAGGAAAATAGTCACGTTCACAACACCAGAAATAAAAGTTAATTGAAAATTCCGTGGGTCAAAAAATTTTGTATTCAAAGAATGTTCATATGCATGGCCGTAAAAATATTTAATAAAATAAAAAATAATTAGATTTTTTTTATTAAATGTTACTGAAGTAACAAAAAGTTGGTTGCTCGCGTCCTGTCAAAAGAGTAATTTAGATAAAATTTAAATATATATTTTTTAAAGATTTGAAGTTAAAATAATTGTTTCCGCAGCTTTCTATGTTAGTTAAAATATGTTCATAAAAATCGTAATTTCTTGTTTTCCATTAATGATTGTTTTTTTTTGTATTTACCTAATGAAAACCAATAGCTGTCTATATAACGCATGCAAAATATTTATTCTCCTCTACAGTTGCGAATCGTGCCACCTTACTAGAGCCCAAAACCGCAAAACAATGAATTTTGTTAATAGGTGTCTCTGAAGAATCTTGGGTGATCGGTGGTTTAAATTTGTGAGGAATGGAGAAATAAGAAAAAACTCCGTTGATAACTGTCATCAAGCAGAGGCGATACGGTTGGCTGGGCCATATACTGCGGATGCCTCCTGAGAGCTTCAACCACAATTGCCTACTTCACAAGACATCAGGTTGTCGACGACCTGGTTGTCCTCAAAGAACTACTGGACGCGAACCTGATTTGGGAGGACGCGCAGAGCTGGCAGCCGATAGAGAAGCATGCAGGCTTTGTGAACTCCATATGCTTCAACTAGGGAGCGGACAAAGAATGATGATAATGATGATGTAGTATTAATAAATATTTGGCGGATGCAACGGAGTAAATTTAAATATAGTTGTATTTAACTAACATAAACTCCAAACTCGCAGGAACATGTCTAACTCCATTTTTATGTTTAAAATTTTTAATATGATAGATTGCCCCAAGCTTCTATAACTTAAAATATATATAAATTTTACAGTAACACAGACTAGAATCCAATCTTTATTTAAAATATCTCAATGTTCCACTAAATCTTTTCAAAATTCATACGTTAATAGAACTTATGCAATATTTGTATACGTTATATCTTTGATCTTCGCAAATTTGACCTCATAACGGAGTATCGCATGCAAATACACTGGCTCAGTATCAGGCATAGAAGAAACATTCACATTCTATCACTTCTTCATAATATTTTAATATTCTTACTTCGCCTGTTTATCTGAGAGAGCTCTTTCAACCTCTTTCACAAAACGGACTATATCTTCGTTCTAGTAACGATAGAACCCTTTTAATACCCTGTCGTCGCTCTATTTTTTTTTGCCTCTTCTTTCACATTAGTAGCCGCTTGATTGTGGAATAATCTATCCACTAATGTTAGAGACGCCTCTTCTTTATTTACATTTATGTCAATATTGAAATGTCACTATCTAAATATTTAAATTGTTCCTTTATCCTTCTTCTTTCCTTCCCATCCCCTCTCCACTCTTCATAGTATAGTGTTAACATTTTGTAATATTTTTATTGTGTTAATCTTTGTTTTTAATTTTTGTATAGAAGTTTAAGATTCAATATGTCCATGTATTTGTTACCTTTTTAAGCTGAACGGTTTGGGTAGGTAGGAAAAAATTGCCTTAAGGCAATATGCCCGCCCTTACATGTATATATATTGTTTATGTATATAAAGGGTTAAATAAAAAAATAAATATACGTCATCATCAATTAAATTGTACTGACATTAATAAAATATCTTTAACTTAATATAAAAACGAAATTTACAAAAAAAAACGTTATAATGATGCGCCTTGAATCCACAGCCTATATTATGCAAGTTATATGCACATAATAAATGTACCCTGTATGGTCAGCTATAGTTGTGATATAAATTATAATGTGTAACTGTGTGAACAATATTCAAAAGTAAATATATTTTTAGTAACAAATATTACATTTACATTTTTAGTAATATTATAAGTTGTGTATGATTAATTATATTATGGTATGCATAATTTTTCTGTTATAACATTTACAATAACAATATTATGTGGAAGCCTCTTATTGGACTTTATGATACGTATTTATAATATGACTGTATCTTATAAATTTATAAATGTCTGTTGGCTTTCAAATGAAATAATATTAAATAAATAAAAAGTAAATAATGTAAGCACGAAGCACCATAATATTTTTGTCGTTTTTATTTTTAACATATTTCAACACAGATGAATAACTTTTTAGAGAAGGCAATATATAATTCAAGGCATCCACGGGGCTTATGACCTGTCATTGGCTGGTTTAAGTGGCCACTTTATACACTGTGGAATATTCACCATTCTGCCCATATTTGAACATCTTTATTCCTTCAATTCTTTCGTCTGTTGACGTTTGTGAAGTTAAAGAGCTGGAACCTTTATTGTTGCTGGTGAGATTTATATGATTTAATTATTTCACTTTCATGCTAGGCAACGCATGAATATATGTTTTGTATTTTCTTATTCTTTTTGGACTATTTGGATTAATCAACAATGTTTTGAGTTCGTCCAAATTTTTGTAGACAAGGACTGGATTCAACTTAAACCAGCCAACGACAGGGCACAAGCCCTGTGGATGCCTGGGCTTTTAAATTCCCTTTTCTAAAAAGTTCTTCATCTCTGTTGTTATATGGTTTTTGACAAAATTATTAAAAATTGGAGAAGATTAAAACATGGTTTTTTGTTTTTCTTAAATTTTGTGTAATTTTTAAATATAATTTTAATTTTTATGATTCCTTATTTATTTTTATTGGTAAGACATTAAGAAATCACTACCTGCAAAAAATTCCGCTATTTAACCGTGTATACATTTTTTTTAGTTTTTCTATTCCTTACATAATTTATATCTAATATATTAAATATGGATTGAATAGTTTAAATTAGATCATATAAGAATATACATCATAGATAAACAATGAATATATTCCCAAGAAATGCTATGCTTTCAGTTTGTTGTTTTATTTTGAAAAACAAATAAATGGAAAGGTTACGTATGATTTATATGATTTATGTTACTTTTTGAATCAAACAAAAATATCACATTTGCTAAAAAAATATTTTGATTTATCCCGCTCTTTTTATGTGTGCAAAAACAACAGAAAGTAGTAGGAGGACTGAAAATATTTATATGTAAATAGATGAATAATTCATAGACCCAAAAATAAATTTTCTTACTAAATTTTTTATGCATCAAATGTTAAATATAATGTGTTGATTTGAGGCTCAGTTGGCACTTTTAAATAGACACTTTTTTCTAGGTTAGCGAAACGAAACAGTTCTTTTAGAGACTAAATACAGAGCAATTTAAACGAACAAGAACGTTTGTTTTCGTTAGGTCATGCATATTAATTGTACCTGGTTATAAAAAAATGCAGTAAATAATATTATTCTTTTTTTTTGGGAACTAATTGAAAATTTAGTAAGAGAGTTGCCCTATTTTTTTTGATTTTCATGCGATTTTAAATGAATCGGCCACGCGAAACGATATGGGCAATCTCAAAATCAGAGAGATGATTATTCAAATATGCTGGATAAGAGGAAATGCTGGTATCGTACTAAATGCGAGAGCAGATGAACGAGCAAGAGCCGAAACTTGTGAAATAACGACACCTTTCTTCTCAGAATTTACTTTCAGCTTTGCTAAAGGCTGTATAAAACAGAATACGCAGCAGCGTTGGGAGGATCATTATCGAGCTTCTTCTACGGATAAAATCACTAAAATGTTTTTCCTAACACTGGCTGATGCAGAAAACTTCAGTTGTCATCACCAAAGTACTTTCAAACGACCCAAATTTTACTATGAGAAGTTACCTGTATGGGTTTGAATTAAGGAATGATGACTATTGTCCATGCGATGATATTTCTTCAGAGAGTATCAAACATCTGTAATTTGAGTGCCCATTTTTTAGTTATCAACGCCATAATCTTAAAACAGAATGCAGGAAAGATAGAACATCCTTAACAGATATCCACACTGCAGTTAAAAGTAGTTATCACGCGCCATTGTTCTTGGACTTTGCAAAAATGGCGATTGGACTCATAAAGGTAATAAACCAAAATCAGTGATCGAAAATCCCATTTCCAAGACCAAAAAAAAGTTTTTTTTTTAGTACATTAGCCTTGTATATGACACGTAAGGCTACTAAATACAGGGATCCAAATATATATTCAATTAAAGAAAAAATAAAAAATATATATATATGGGCTGTAGTGCCGTTGAAGAAGTATGAGGAAGTGCAAGTCATTCAGTTTTATGATGCCAATCAAAAAAAAAAAAAAAATGCATATGTAGAACCACTTTCTTCTTGTGGTATCTTGTCAGGTCCCCCCGACGTTTGCCATCACTACAGCGAAAGCATCTTAGTCCTGCCCAACTCTTGTATTCCGCAGCCAAGACAGCTGATTATATGTACTCGCCATAGTGATTCCTGGGAAAAGATGACCAGATTGGTTTCCCGTTGTTTTCTCTGGTGGATTTATCGGAGTACCTTCCCTTAGCTGGTTGGTTCTAGTTTAGGGACGCCAAAAACTCGCCTTTCATCCTCTTGTTATCTGCTGCAATTACACCGTTATGAGTGTGATCCCATTGCCCAGGGTTCACGACGTGGACGCTAACGAATAAGACTAGTCAGAAGTGTTACCGGTAGAACTACCTATAAAACTATTGTTTCACGTCCATCTTGCCAGGAATCGAACCCATGACCTATGGTAGGCGAACACGCCAACTAAGCACAAAATCACGTTTGTAAAGCTGCTTTGAGACACTTTATTACGAAATGGTAGGGCATAAGTTATCTATAAATATAAAATGAAAAATCATGTTACGGAAATATTTATTTTTCATTTAAAAAAAAACTGTGCACACAATTTACAGTCGCGACTCGTTCTAAAAACTTATTAATTTATTTAGAAAACACAAAACGTTTATGTTTAATCATTTTCAGGCTAGATCCTATTGGTTATTTTAACGTTAAGATTTATTTGTTTTACAGTTTTTACATCAGTTGTTTAATTTTTATACGAATAATGTTTTTATTTATTTTTTACTAGATGATTACTTTAAGCTGGCTTCATTGCTTGTCAAGTATTGCACTACCCGCTTCATCAATCTCGAATAAAAATATTATCATTTTTATTATTATACAAAATTTTTGTATTTTAAGGACTTGTGAGAAAAAATCATTTATAGATAAATGTAACGATATTTATTTATTAATTTTAATTTTGACAATTTAAACAAAAGCACAATTGAAATTATGGTTAATCTATAACAAATGAACAACTAAACCGAAAAATTATTATGTACTTTTACTTAAATTTCAAAGCTAAAAATAACTTTAAAAAATATCACTATAATCATTCTTTGGATCCCCTAAAGCAGTGGTGTCTAACCGGTAGTTTGCGGACGCCTGGTAGCTCGCGACCTATATTTTAGGCACCCACAAACAAAAAGATGGACAGAGGAATACTTCTTATTGAATTGCAAAGTTTATGTTGTAATTTAATTTTTGACATTTAAAAATACATGTGCATTATCAATAAAGCGAAAGTTGAGCCAAAATAATAACACTCCGCAGTGATATTGCACTAAAAAGGTTAACGAAAACGATGCAGTTTTTAAGGTCATGGACCCAATTAAATATAAAAACATATTCTGTGCACTAATTGTCTAAGCGTTTTTTTGGGTCAACCTATTTATGTGAACAGGCTTTCTCTCAATTAAAAATAAATATATAAACATGTTGACTGACGACCATGTAAAAAACAACATGATTTTGGTATGCACATCAGAGCAATCGGATGTATGGAAGTTATCCGAAAAAGTAGATAGTCAAATATCACATTAAATTTATTTTTAAATTAAAAATAAAACGAATGTGCTTTATTATGAAGTTTCTTTTATTTTGCCTAACTGTATAAGTTTATTTTATTCATAATATTAAGAATGCTTTTTCATAAATATCAGTTGGTAGAATACATAATGTAGGAAGAGTAAAACGAGCCTTGAGCAGTTAAGATTGAAATTGAACTGGGCGGTGTTCGCGAAGATGGCAATGGTTGCAAAGTATCTCTTGGTGCGAATTCAGTTGGACAGCACTGCTTTTAAGCGATATAATTTATTGAAAGTACTAAAAATCATAAGGAAATGTTAGAAATTATATTGCAAGGCAAAGTTAAAATACGTTACACGTGCTCTTAGGAATACAGAAATGACATAGGTACAGTCACGGGAACTAGACTGCCGTACACGTGTGAACCACAAGCCCACCGGATGATATCACGTTATTGGCTTATTTCACATTGTGGAAAAAATCCAAACAGCATGCGGTACGATAAAATAACACGGGGTGGACTAATATTTATTTGACAATGTTTGATTATGTCAAAATGTTTGCAGACTGGCTGGATTTCCTCCCTAGGGAGTTGTTCGTATTTAAATTTATTTCAACAGAGAGGGAAAAAGTTTTCGAGGAGGGAATATGGAAGTCTAGGCATTTACAGGGCTTATGACCTGTCATTGGCTGGTTTGAGGGGCCACTTTACACACTGTGTAACATTCACCATTCTGCCCATGTTTGAACATCCACATTTCCTCAACTCTTCCATCTGTTGACTTTTGCGAAGTGAAAGAGCGTTGCCTAGTAGGTGATTTGGTTCAGCCGGATGAATCTCACCCACGTGATAAAGGTTTCAGCTCTTTCGCTTCGCAAAAGTCAACAGATGGAAGAGTTGAGGAAATGTGGATGTTCAAACATGGGCAGAATGGTGAATGTTACACAGTGTGTAAAGTGGCCACTCAAACCAGCCAATGGCAGGTCATAAGCCCTGTAAATGCCTAGACTTCCATATTCCCTTCTCGAAAACTTTTTCCCTCTCTGTTAAAATAAATTGAAATATTTATTTGATTATAATTATCTTTTATCACAATTATTTTTTAATGCCAGTCAAATGCAATAACCGGTTCACACGAGGCCGACTAATCTCCACTCGATATCTGGCGATGCGTTTGCTGGAGGTATATAAAATTTTGTAAAAGTCACAGCGCAAATGGATGCAAGGAAATAGAGTGAATGGACTGACCTTTTTTGTTGATTTTCTTGTTTTCTCCGAGCTTAGCTGAGGCGGCGATACGGCGGAGCGAGCGGCAAAACTTCAAACCGAATATGCACTTCAATCGCGGTCAAATCGGACACTGACCCCGGTGGCAAAATAATCAACTCAATAGTTATTAGAACTATAAAGGTGCAAAAGGGACAGGATTCAAGTGGGCGAGAGAAAAGGAGACAGGTATAGGAATTTATTTACGCTGTGACACATTTTCAATCGGCCTAACCAATTTTCTTTTGCAGAATTTTTACCTAGCCGTAGAGAAGCCGCTGAATAAATTAAAATTAAATACAAAATAAAATATTCAATGTCAATCAATCCTAACTTTACCTTACCATAAGAATTTGGACGATACTTTGAAAAAGAGCCATTCTATATCAGTCAATTTTTTTGTCAATTTTTAAATATAGATTTTATTTTCACAATTAAGTTTCTATATGTCTCGTATTTTAAATGCATTTTATGTAAAAAAAATACTGTTTTTGGATTGTTTATTTGGAAATTCTAAAAACAATGAACATACTATAGTATCCTTTTAAGTATGTTTACTCGTACGTATATATTATAACTAGTTGAGAATCATGTGTTATCTAGAATAGGTACCCATAAAGTAAACAAGGACTATCACTTGAGAGTTAGTAGCTATTATTCTGAGTTCAGTAAATATATCAGTGTCTACATTTATGCAGTACCCAAGGGGTGGATAACTACCCTCATTAGTTCCATCTCTCAGACAGTTCCGACTGTTGAGTACAAAACTACTGTTTGGACCTACTGCGAGATTGTTGGACACAATCAGGAAGTCAAGTGTAAATACTTTTTATTACTGTATAAAGATAAATCAAATGATTTATCTGAGTTATTTTGATGTCTTTTATTTAAAATGACTGATATTGCTTTTTGCAACAAGTACTTATTGTTTGCACTTGATTAAAATAAATTAATAATTATTAAACCTTGATAAAGGAGCATTCAGACGCTCAAAAACTGATCGATTAAAAAAAAAAAATAATGCGCTATGAAAAACGAAGTATATTTATTTTAATTTTGATTGATTTGATAGTAATGTCACCGTGCCGCGAAAAAAAATAAACTTTTTTATATTTCAAACAAAAGAACAAAATCATACCATTTTAAAACGAGAAAAGGACAATCGAGACTTATAAACCATAGACTGAAATTATACAATAAACTACCAGACAAAACTAAACAAAAGACTCAGACAACCTTTACAAAAGATGTTAAAAATATTATTATTAACAGTAGGATGTGAATTTTAAAAGTGAAAATATTTTGCTAAATGTATGTAACCCGGAAGGGTTTATCAATGAAATTTAAATTAAAAAAATAAAAAAATACCATAAACTATACGTTTGTGGAGCAGGTGATTCAATATTGGTTTGGTCGAATGAAACAATTCATTTTAATTCTACCCACCTCCACTATCCATTTTTATAGACTTTTTGAGCATTTTTTCGTTACTAATTGTTTTAATGGACAGGGAAGTAAGTTATAGATTTGAATTGCATAGTATTAAAAATCTTTTTTTCATAAAGAGGTATTAGTTTGTATTTGTTAAAGTTGTCTTTGTGTTGAGGATCTAGTGATTATATTATTTATATATCAACAATATTTTGAGTTTGTCCAAATTTTTTAGACAAGGACTGGATTCAACTCCCTTTGGAGTTGTTCATATTGACATATTACAAATGAGATGAAGAACATTTTAGAGAAGGTAATATAGAAGTCCAGGCATCCACAAGGCTTATGACCTGTCTTTAGCTGGTTTCATTGGTAAATGTTACACAGTGTGTCATAAGCCCTGTGGATACTTGGACTTCTATACTATCTTCTCTAAAATGTTCTTCATCTCAGTTGTAATATGTTATTTGTATATGCTGTATTGTTGGGGTTATGTCTTTCGTTTGAGAAAGAATGGTTTTTACATCTGTAAGCGAGTATTGTTTATTAATTTTTGTTAATGGTATAATTACTTTGGTGTCATAAGCTGTGATTTGTGGAATATTTCTTTAGTAGATGTCTGTATCGAGACTAGATGTTTTATTTGAATTATGGATTTAAATTATCTATTAAATAATTGCAAAGTTAGAGCATCATGTTTTTAAATTATTTGATAGTGACCGACCTCAGTTTTGATTTCGGTTCCAGACAATTTTAGCCAATAAAATGAGTTTCGGCCGAAGTTTCCGTTTTGTCAAAAATTGGCCGAAACATTCGCTCAGTTAAAACCTTCGGTCAAGATGTGTATGATTACATTTGGCTGTACTGAGATAAATCTTATAGTTCTTGACTCAGTCGATTTTGTGGTTTATTGACTATAGCTTGTGGCATATTAATATTTTTGTAATTCTTTTATAATAAATATGTTAATGTTCTCCTGTAGCGAACAATAAACAAACTAGAGAATAAAATAAACCTGAACTCTTTCAACTACAACCCTTTAAATGTATTCACAAATTTGCTTGATCTGAAGTAATTGTAGACGAAGAACCTTAACTTGAAAAAAAATGTAGTTAACATGGACACAATACGAAAATATCAGAATAATACCATACACAAAATTCTTGAACATGACAAGGACAATAGAGACTAATAAACCAGGGACTCAAGTCACTTAATAAACTACCAGACAAAACTTAACAAAAGACTCAGACAACCCTTACAAAAGATATTAAAAATACTATCATTCGTATAAAAATGTGAATTAAAAAAAAAAAGATTATTAAATGTAATCTATAAGATAGATTGAGTTTTTCTACTGACGTTTCTTGGTGGAACTGTATTTGAATTATAATAATAAAAGTACGTCTATAGTTTTATTCCACTTTTATATATGAATTCTTACCAGTGACCGGGTTTCGTCAGGCTGGTGGGAGACTAAACAAATTTCTCTTATATACAAGTGCAAGCAGGGGTTGTAAATCATGATTTTTTTATTTTTTTTTATTTATTTACTATTTAAAAAACCCGTTAGGGTTAAATTAGAAATTAAATTCTGTCTAGTAATTTAATGTCTCGTCTAGTCTAGTTAGTTCAGTCATCATGTGCTTTTTCAGATTAATTTTAAATTTGTCTCTAGTAAAAGTTTTCAAGTAGTAAGGTAAGTCGTTGTAATGTTGAAGTCCATTATGTAGTATTTTTGACTGTCCTGTGTTGGTCTTTGCTTTTTCAATATGATAGTGTTGTTGTTGTGTGGTGTTATATTTGTGTATGTCAGCATTTTTGACTAATATTATGTCGTCGTCTTGTATGTTTCCCAGTGTTATTTTGTGCACAATTTTTAAGGTCTCAATTTTAGTGAAGTAGTTCATGTCAAACTGGTGTGCTTTTTTGTACAGTTCAGTCGTAGAGGTCAGGTAGGGGACAAGTCGTATGTTAGTTTAAAAATTTCATATAATTATGGAAATAAAAGATCTTAAATAAAAAAAAATATATATAAGGTAATAACAATTGTATGAATTTAGTTTTCGTTTGAATGTTTATAATAAAAACAGGTGTAAATTTTATAAGATTATCAAGTTTTATAACAAAAATGCATTTTAATTATATGTATTTAAATTTTATTAAAGCTATAACAGGGGCCGCTGGTTGGTAGTTACATTGACAGCTATGTCCTTGGGTCTGAGGTAATAAAGTGATTCTCTAAAAGTGAAATTCCCGGGAGTTAATTCTTATCGATTAGTTTCATTATTTGTATTTTAATCGATAAAATAATGAGGAATTAAAGTTTATTACCTGATTGTTTTATATAATATACTTAAATTCTTTTAATTTAAACTCTTTTATTTC
Source organism: Micrasema longulum (assembly GCF_059751315.1). Classification (NCBI taxonomy): domain Eukaryota; kingdom Metazoa; phylum Arthropoda; class Insecta; order Trichoptera; family Brachycentridae; genus Micrasema; species Micrasema longulum. Next base: position 158,964 of record NW_028277751.1, read on the forward strand.
CATTATTATATAAAATCATGATTTACATCCCCTGCTTGCACTTGAATATAACATAAAAAAATGTTTAGTCTCTCACCAATCTGATGATGTCGGTCAGGACGAAACCCGGTCACTGAAAAATTATAAATAAAAGGGGAAGAAAACTAAATGCGTATTTTAATTATTATAATTAATCCAGAATAGTTTTTAAATTTAGATATTTCCAATAATTGAAGCACTGTTACATATTTTTAATTTGTGGCATAGCAACAAAATAAAAAGCCTCTTATTTTGTTGCTATGCCTTTTATTACATTATGTATTTTATTTCACACTTATTGATGTGAACTTGAAAAATTTAATTATAAAAACGTCTTATTTTGGGCGTTTCAAAGTAATATTAAATAATTTCAATAAGTTTCGATTTCAGCTAAAAATCTGGTTTTAGCCAGTCACTTAAATTTTTTTATTTTTATTTTCAGGTCGTGTAAAATTTTGATGTCGTAAATCTCATGTTACAACACTCAAAATACTCAAAATCATATTTTCAAATTTCATAATTTCATCTAGCATTTTTTCTCGAAAAACTCAAATCCATTAACTGTATTAAATTTGTATCCAGTAATTTAAATAAAGCTTCCAAAGTGTTTTTAACTTAAGAAAGATGAGCCAGCACTTTTATACCGTATACACTCTACACAAGAAAAAACCGTTTTAATGGAAGCCCTCTAACTTACCTAGAAGCAGAAATTTTAGAAGATTAAAGAATAAAACTGTCTTAACATTTTACCAAATCCCAATCTAGGCTGGCTTTTTACCCTAAGGAGAAGCCCTTAAAGCTCTGTTCAACTGACGTTAACCTTTAAAAATTTTAACCTTTTGGTTTGACATTTTTTTTAAAGATCACTCACTCGCTGTAAAAGACAATTCTAAAAAAACGTAACTTGAATTTTTACCAAATACATTTTTTTGTATCTGGACGTCTAAAATATACAGTTACGTGTGTATAATAAAAGCAAAATTACAAACGAGTGTTCTCATATTAATGGATGCTCTTAGGTTGTAAAGTTAGAGATAGATCCGCCTCGTAATATGGTGGTTGGTGTGTTTGCCAAGGTACGGGGTTTGATTCCTAGCAAGGTCAATGAAAAGTATTTATTTAAAAAGGTCTATAAATTAACGAGAAGACCCAGTCATAGTAGTGAAATGTAGATAATTATTTATACACACAGGTTTGAAAATAATCAGATTTAATTTTTAAGTTTAAGGTAATTTTTTTTCACCACAACATGCCAATAGTCCCAATTACAGGGATGAATTACAGCACAGAACACCCAGGCTTACAAAAAATATTTTTCTTTTTTGTTGAGTGTCTTCACCACAACACCACAAAGTTCGCCAGAATCTTACCGGGATTCGAACTCGGAATCTTTTGTGCGTGGAAAAAACGCCTTAGCCATTACGTTACGGAGACTTATAGTTTTCGTTTTTTTTTTTCATTTAAATTCGGTTGAAAAACACTTATTTACGTGAATATAGAACACTATTTAATATTTATCAATTTTATTATAACTTATATGAATATAACTGACTGAATTATTTTTATGATAATATCATAGTACATATAGTAGATTATATTGTAGTACACTGAAATCCTGTTTTATAAAATTTTATTAACCTATTTATTCATCAACGATTCAAAGAATCCTTAACAAAAAATGATTTATAAAAATAAGTACAGCAGTGAATAATTAATAACGCAATTCATAATATGAAATTTAGTGCAATTATTAAAACTAAGCAATTTAGTGGATATAAAAAAAAAGTTAAAAAGAAACATAACATCTCTAAATGAAAAAGAACAGTTAAAACTAGAAAACCTTATGTTCTCAATATAAATGTTAAAAAATAAAGTTTAGAATAATAATATATAAAAAATTAAGTGGTAAGTATTCAACGAGGTTATGATAGAAAATAAAAAGAATGCAACAATAAACCTTGGTAAATAATCTGTTTTTGAAAGCAATACGAAAACATAAATTATCAAAATAACAACTTTTTATTTATCAATCGGTTATAAGAACTTACATGTAATTTATATTATGTACTATAAGTCAAAATAAGAAATATTGTATCCAAAGAAGCAAAGTTTAATTTAACAATATGTTTTTAAATAAATCCATTAAATTTCTAAAAAAATCGAGTAAGATTACATTTTAATTCATGAATATTATTTGTTATTAACAGAATTGCGAAGGTAATGATAAAATCAGTTCATCGAGAATCATCAAATTTGTTGCAACAGAGAAGGCAAACATTTTTGAGAAGGAATTATGGGAGTCTAGGCATTTACAAGGATCATTAACTGTCATTGGATGGTTTAAGTGGCCACTTTACACACTGTGTAACATTCACTATTCTGCCTATGTTTTTAAAATCCACATTTTCTCAACTCTTCCATCTGTTTACTTTTGTGAAGTAAAAGAGCTTAAACCTTTATCATGTGGGTGAGACTCATGACGGGTCATAAGCCTTGTAAATGCCTAGACTACCATATTCCCTTCTCAAAAATGTTTTCCCTCTCTGTTGCAACAAATTGGAATATGAACAACTCTCTTGGGCGAAAATCCAGCTAGTCTGCAAGCATTTCGACACACTCAAAATATTGTTGAATTAACTACCTGTTAAAAAAAGAAGTATAAAAAATTAGAAAATTGTTTTCAGGCGTTGCCTAGTAGGTGAATTAGTTCAGCCGGATGAATCTCACCCACATGATAAAAATTTCAGCTCTTTTACTTCACAAAAGTCAACACATGGAAGAGTTGAGGAAATGTGGATGTTCAAAAATAGGCAGAATGGTGAATGTTACACAGTGTGTAAAGTGACCACTAAAACCAGCAAATGACACGTCATTAGCCTTGTAAATGCCTAGACTCCGATATTCCTTTCTCAAAAATGTTTTTTCTCTCTGTTGCAACAAATTTGAATATAATCAACTCCCTAGGGAGAAAATCCAGCCAGTCTGTAAGCATCTGGACATACTCAAAACATTGGAGAATCATGAATCTTGTGAGGTTGTGACGGGGTGTGAAGAATAGAAGAGGCGCGTGATTAGTGTGCAAGCTTTTAATATTTTTATTTTATTTTTTTTAATTTTATTTGTTTTATTTTTTATTTTATTTTCTTTTATTCAGGAAACATATAGTACAGTTACAAAGTTTAATATTTTACACAATTAGACTTAATTCTAATGGACCAGTGAAGTTTCCATATTAAAAAGCACTTATATGTAAGGTTAATTATGAAAGTATAAAAAAGAGAAGGAAAAAGAAAACATAAATGAAAGTTGTTTGAAAATTAAAATTTAAGTGAAAAAAAAATATTTTAAGGTTTGTAGTTTGTAGTGAGTATTTACAAATGGAAATAATATTAAAAATGAAGAAAATTCGTGAGAGTAATTAAAAATTAAGAATGGAAATAAAGAATGAAAAACATGCTCAGATGTAAAAATAAAATAAAATAGTTATAACATTTTTTTTAAAAAGGAAAAACATAAACACATATTTATTTTAAGGGATTTAAAGAAACGATGAGAAGAATCTTTAAGTGAAATAAAAGACGGTAAATTTAAATTAAGGTCAATTTAAAAAACATCTTCAAAATTAATGACACATTATAGTAAGAGCAGCAATATATTGATTTTATTAACATATATAATATAAGTAATTAAAAGTAGTTTAAAAGTATAAAAACATGCCAATGGCAGCAGAGAAAAAAGAAAAAATAAAGAAGGAATAACAAGTATAGCAAGTAATCTTTAAAATTTGAAAAAGCAATATAAGGAGAAGATTTTAAACCAAGAGAAGTCGATAAAATTTCATTAAAGCGATTTTAGTAGTAATACAAAATTTCAGAAGAGAAATTTGATTTATAATGATAATATTAATGTATGTAATTTGAGTGATAATATGCTTGTTTCGTTGATCCTTAGGGTTGCCAACTTTGAAAGTTTCTTGTCCGACTCGTCCGGTACCTACTTCGAGGGACCGCGAGGTAATAATATTAAACATTAAAGATGCTTTCATAGTTTTAGGTAATAATAAAGCCAAACAAGGATAATAGTTTGTAATTTCTCTCTGTACATTAAATCTTCTTTGCATATTCTCATATTTAAATAAATATATATATATATATATATATATATATATATATATATATATATATATTTATATATATTAAGTGTCCTTGACACGGATAACCCCAGTGATTATTTTTATTATTCGTTAAAGTTTATTTTGTGTAAAAAGTGAATTAATGAATATTAGATTTCGGTAAAATACAAGCACATCTAGGAACAGAACCGGAATAGCGGATATCATGAATCGTGCAGCTAGACTGAAATCGAATCGAAAAGACAAAACCCCACAAGATGGACTTCTATTTTGAGATGGAGACTTTGGGAGAGTAAGAAAGACGTCGGAAGACCTCAAAAAAAATGGTTCGACAACATAGCCGCTATGGGGAGTAAAATTTGGCTGCAAACAGCAACCGACCGAAAGAAATAGAAGAATATGGAAAAGGTTTTTATCCAGCAGTGGAGAACAGAAGGCTGAAGAAGTAGATAAATTTTAGATAAAGATATGCAAATAATGGCAATTAGTTGTTTAGACCTATTATAAAAAATTAAGCCGGAATTTCACTTGTTTCTTCTGCTCACATTTAACTTACATTACCAACAATATCATCTAATGATTTACTGTTTTTGTTTATACGAAAAGGCATGGTTTTGAATTTTGGGTTCTGGTGAAAGTCTTTCAATATTATAAAATGTCCGTTTTATCGAAAAGAATTTAGGTAATGAGGTGACATGACACCTATTTGGAAAGATGAGTTAACCTTTTCGAGCCTGAAAAAAATCCATGAGTTTTTGAGGGGGTACAAGAACACCTCAATTAAATTGCAATAAATACGATTTGAAAAAAAGCAGTTATAATTGTCATGATGGTGTTTCTAAAAATATTTTATTATATTTCAAGTTTTCTGCATAATTCATACATTTTATCATAAAATACTGTTGCGAAATGATGCTATATGAAATCGCACAGCTCCCTCTGTGACATGTTTAAAAGCGCTGATTTTTTCCCTACGTGTTAGCGCAGCGGTGCAACAAAGAGTTAGGAGTGGGAATGAATGTAAAATGTTATGCACGAAATCCGGGTTTTTCGTGGTTATGGGTGGAAATTTTAGGTCAAATAACAAAAGGTGCACGTGCTGACTGACCAATATATTAAAGATTATTAAACTGTAGAGCGATGAATTGTAGTGTTGGATATTTGCACGGAGGAAAACAATGACAGTTATTGGAAGAATTTGACACAAAAATATTTTAATAATTTGGATATATTCTTAACATTAGGGGATAAGAAAATGCAACAAATGAAATTTATGAAATAAAATAATAAATTTAAAAAAACACTGTTTTGAGTATGTCCAAATGTTTTGCAGACTGGCTGGATTTCCTCCTTAAAGAGTTATTTAGAATATAATTTATTGCAACAAACAGCGAAAACCTTGTTAAATTAACTAACTGGTAAAAGAAGAAGTTTAAAAATTGGGAAATTGAATCAGGCGGTACCTAGTAGGTGAGTTAGTTCAGCTGGTTGAATCTCACCCGCGTGATAAAGGTTTCAGCTCTTTCACTTCACAAAAGTCAACAGATGAAAAAGTTCAGGAAATGTGAATGTTTAAACATAGTGATAAATGTCACAGTGTGTAAAATAGTTATTTTAATCAGCCGATGATAGGTCATGAGCCCTGCAAATGCCTAGACTTTCATATTGCCTTCTAAAAATGTTTTTCCTCTATGCTGTAATAAATTTAAATTAAAAAAACGCTACCTAGATAAAACGGGATCCCAGGTACCCCCATAAGACCTGGAAGGGTTGAGTATGCAGTTTTACTATATCTGATCATCACAATAATGGCGCTTTATAAATAATTGATCTGTAATAATATAAAGGTCTACAGAAGGTTTGGTGAAAAGATACATGTAAGGAACATTAGATTAATTTCAATAATAAAATTGGATAGTGCGTAAACCACGACAATTTAAACACTATACAATACAACCACAAGAAGGATTAAATGTATAAATATACATATATGTATGTATGTATGTGTGTGTTAGGGTGTTTATGTATATATGTGTATATATGTATATATATTTATATGGGTATGCGTATATGTATGTGTAGGTGACCATATATGTATGTATATATGCATGTATATGTGTGTATGCGCGTGTATGTATATGTGTATGTGCGTGTATGTATGTGTGTATGTGTATGAATGTTTATAAGGGTGCACTCGTATGTGTGTATGTATATGGCAATATATAAATAAACATATTTGTTAGTCTGCCTTAGCACGGATCTTCCCTACTAGGCATTACTTTTTTATATATATTTAAAAAAAGTAAAATAAAAAACTAGCGCATGTAATTTGTATTGTAATAAATTTTATTTAACAACATAGAAAAAGCAAATATGAGAAGAAACACAATATAAGTTGTTTTATCTAATTCATTTATTTGTTTACAAATTAAAAGTAAATTTTAAGACAACACTTTAAATGTTAGAGAGCTAAATTAGTAAGAGCCCTTAAATGGATCCCTTGGAAATTGCACAATCAGCTAATAGAGACTTGTAACTCTTTGCTTGAATGTCACAAAGCTGTATAATGACACATACTTGTACACGTACACTCTTAGTCTGTGCTGGACCGCTTTGTGCTCTTTAAACTGCATTATGCACTGAAGAGAACTAGATACGAGTGCAGAACAATCTGTATTGGTAACATTATGTAGTTTGCATGCATTTATGCCAAACGAACCGCGGGTTTATTTATTTGGTGATAATTGTCTTATCTTCATGTAACAAAAATGACCAAGATACGCTACAATTGGTGTACCGATGCAGTGCCCTATGCACCATTAGGTGCGGAAAAGGAAATGAGAATGATGATGAAAATTGTATTATTAAAAACCTAATAATTTGTCAAAAAAACTTATATAACTCTTTGGTTATTGTATGCATTAAAACAAACAATGGTATAGCAAATAAAAATATTTAAAAAATATTTTTAATTCGCTAATTAAAACATTATTTTACATTAGCATGGCGTTGTTTAATTAAGTACTAAATGAATTTGATACTCTTGCAGGTATGCAATAGAATACACTGTAGTTTTAGTATTGTTAATTGAACATAATATAATTGAATTGCAATAAAAGGGAATAAAATTGACCACATGGTATATATTAATCACGTAACCCATCCGAACTTAACCAAAACTTAATCAAATCTAACATAGCCTTGCTAGTGAAGAGCAAAAAGTTCTTGTGGCAGTCTGTTTTCGTATATCTTCGGCTAAAATTTTTACTTTATTAGGTGGAACTTAAGGACACGGGATTGACGTGGAAGGAGGCGAGAGTGCTGTCTGGCGAAAGAGTCTTCTGGAGACGTCTTGTAATATCCATATGGATGATATATATCCATATAGATGAAAAGAAGCAGATAAAAGCTAAAAGAACAGATATTCACTAATAGTTTATTTCTGATAAAATATCGATTTATTTTGAAACTGCTTTACTGTAAATCCTGGATAAAATAAACCACTATATGAAAATATATTATATTAAATCAATACATCGCATCGTTTATAAAGGAGGTTCCATATCTGGCCGTGTCAGTATTCGTCCGTACATACATCAGTGCGTTTGATTGAAAATAAAATATTGGTTGTAAATTACCAGAGTGGCGATCAATCATTTGCCTTACGCTTCAGGTGCTGTTCGGGAATATTTAATGTAACACAGAAGTGATAAAATACTACCTAATGCTTGTTCGAGCGGTAAAGTACTAACTGCTATACTATGAGCGAGGAAGCTATGATTAAAACAATATATTTTAAATAAAAGGTATGAATATAGAAAATAGCGAGCTAATTCTAATGGGCAAGATTGAGGGACAACGTGAACTTGGCAAAAGGCAAACGTCTTGGCTGCGCAACAAAAGAGTCTTTTTTTTATATGGGAGTTCCTTTATAATTTACCTTGCTTATAATATACAAGGCTTATATTTGAAAAAGTGGATTTTTCTGCAATTAAATATCTTAAAATTTATCTAAACTATTGGGATCAGGAGGGATATATTAATGTGGGCTAATCAGGAAATTCTCAGCATTTGCTCACGTGGAGAGGAAACCACTTAAAACTCTTCAGGAGAAGCCGGCCTGTTGGCAGTAGTCAACAGGCCTTCCGTTCCACTAGAGGAGTGTTCGGCATTTTGTTCCCTACTTTGGTTTATTTTACCAATTTCCTGCGCTATATTTATCATGTATGATGAACAAAAGAGTCTGGACCGAAATGAGATGTGTGGAAGAGTTGTTCCGGGCAGCGCAAGACAGGGAGGCTTTTTTAAAAATGATGACTAACGTCGGGAACACTTGATATGGTACAAAAAGAAGTAGAAATAGCAAGCAAACCAACAAATTAGCATGTTTTTAGTTGTAAACAGAGTGGATATACCGCCAAATTGCTCCATTGCTTCTTAAGGAACAATCAACTCCATTTATTTATTTATAAATATTTGGAAAAATGTGTGCTGGTGTTGTAGCCAATTCAATAAATATAGCTGTCGATCTCTATAAAATAAAAGATCTTTATAATAGTGGACTGCGTGAAATATTTATTTTAAAGCACAGTGCGCTCCGTGACGACCGAAGACTTCGAGAAAAAACGAAATAGAGAGAGATTATAGCTCTTGCGCTATTTTTATCTAATATGCAAGGCGTACCCACCAAAGCCACAATACTCTGGTGTGGCACTCACAAAAATCAATATGAATTTAAATTAAGAAATATTAAAGAAAAACTCAACAATATTCATATTGCAAAATATTACACCTTAATTATGCATATTTCAAAATAAATAAAATTAAGAATTACATAGATTTAAAAATAACACGTATGTATATCATTAGAAAATGTTAACAGATGCGTGAAAAATATCTATGTCCAAAGTTATACTGTTCAACGTAGAGGAAGCCAACAGGCATACGTATTGGCAGGTTGGTTCCGTATGCTAGAATGCAGAAAAATTTTTGGCGAAAGAAAATTATCAAAATTCAAGCAGAAAGTAAAGAAATATGTGTTAAATGACTTATAAATGAAATATATGTAAATTGTAATTATTACAGCACACATTTTAAGATTCAAAATAAAATTTTAAAAATTACTTGTTTGGCATATGATTTATTGCTCCAATTTCTTACTATAGTATTGAGTGAGTTTCTAGAAAACATATCTCAATTATCATTTCAATTATGCTTTTATATATATATATACTTTTTCTGTTGATTTAAATGATACTCTTATTTTGTTATTTTTTGAATACTACTATATTTTACTTTTATTTTGTTGATTTTAATGATACCACTATTTTGTATATTTGATTATGTGTGATTCTTAATTTGTAAAATTTATATTTTAAATATTATTACTGATTATCTTTTTTGCATTGTATTCTTTGGAATTTAATTATTTATTACATTTACCTTTTTTTCTAGATTGTGATTCCATGTCATTTTAATTTGATCTAATTAATTTTACTATGTATTTTTATTGTTATTTATTGTGGTTTGACACGGGCATAGCCTTAAAAGCCTTAATGAGTTCATAAATATTTAATTTTGTAATTTTGAATGAATAAATAAATAAATAAATAAATAAATAAATACATAAATAAATAAATAAATAAATAAATAAATAAATAAATAAATAAATAAATAAATAAATAAATAAACAAATAAATAAACAAATAAACAAATAAACAAATAAATAAACAAATAAACAAATAAACAAATAAATAAATAAATAAATAAATAAATAAATAGATAAATAAAAAGATAACTAAATAAATAAATAACTATCAATGTATTTAAAACGAGTTTTCATTTATAATTTGCTAGTTTAAAAATGAGCATATTCAAAATGGCTCGTAGTTAGCATCAGGTCATTTTGACGTCACGAGTTATCACCGCCGACTGCGCTTCTATTACACATTTTGTAATTTTTACCACATAAGAGTTTAACTCATTATAAAACAACTAGTTTCAGGTATTCTGAATTACCCATAATTAGGTGTACGTATAAGTTTGACGCCAAAACCACGCCGTTTGTCCCACAGGTCGCGAAACGTCTTGTTTTCGGGTAATTCGAAATATACATATTTTAAACCTTTTTATACAATGTCTCCGACGTCGTACAAATGAATTTTCACACCAGTATCGTTGCAATTTATTGCTCATTTACACAAAAAAGTTTAGGTGAAAAGACTATTGCATATACATATTTTAACACATTGTCGAGAGATTTTGCATTTTGAAAACATTCAGCCTGCTTTTGTCATTGTTTTTTTTTATCAATTCCATACATAATTAGGTGGGCAACTATGAGTGACTGAAATGACCTGTGTATAATTTTGGTCAAATGAGATTTATAAAGCTGGAGATATTTTAATTAAAACACTCAATTATTGACAAGTGAATTGATTCATTATTTCATTGATATACTAAATTATTCAACCAATCCTTGTTCATATATATAAATCGTTTAAGTCTTTTGTTTGATCGGTCATCCTGATGTTAATTTTAATTTTAATAGTCTTTATTTTCTACCAGTGAATTAAAAAAGAAGATACAAATAAAAAATGGCATTTAAATAAAAACGTTTAAAAAAACGGTTACAAATAAATATTTATATTTGTTTAAATGATGGTTTTACACTGCCATATTTTAGTCCTAGAACTAGCACTCGGATTAAGTGTACAAATGTAGTGTTCTATGCACCATCGGGTACGGATTGGGGTGTGACGATATTTTATGAGCAAAACCAATATTATAACAAATTTAAAAAAAAATTTAACATAAATTAATGGTGGAAAAACTTTTTCCCAGAAGGTGCCAACTGATGTGTCCAGAATAACCCAAAAATATTTGTACAAAAATAACTTTGAAGACTAGAATATCAAAGGTAAATGAATCGAACGATGTTTTTATGTACCTACAGGCTAACCCACCCTCGGGGAGCAAAAAAACACACACGGGTTGGAAGTTTTGTGCCTTCAAATATAGGTACATGTTATCTGGGGTGAATAGGGACTGGTTTCAGTTTTTTAAGCGTCATAAACCGACCCATTTAAGGAATAAAAATATATGTAAAATCCCATTTTTTAAGGTCATAATTTCCCATTTTTTAAGGTCATAATTTCTAAATACATCTTTTTTTTTTACTAAAATATGATTTAATAATTTTCCACATAGAAAAAGAAATAAATGAGCTCTGTTACTATAAACATTACAATAGGGTAAATGGTGACAAGTAGTGGGGTGAATAGAGACAGTAGTTGTTTTTTTAATGTCACTGTTCTACTGAGGTAAAACAAAACACTTTATAACTGGATCAGTAAACAACAAAATCTAAAAATCTCACGTTTTTTCTGAAGAAGGCAAAATGGTTTGCGAAAGAAAAAATAGAAAAAATAAACATTATTTAAGAATGTAAAAATGGATCATAATTTTAATTGCATGACCCATAAAGACTGAATTTGCGCAAACTACTTTCTATATACCGCACAACTCGCTCCTAATCACCCTTTGGTTTGTTCCTATTCACTCCAAAACACAGTTATAAGAGATATGTAACGGTTAAATCAGCATAACATTATTTTTAATGAGACCCTTTTGCCCATAAATAAAACGCTAGCGCTCTTCATAAAATTTTACTTTGTACAAATATATAATTAGTACAGAATAAAATATTTAATTGTTGTACAGCCGAAATGATTTCATTGTGACATTTAATACAAAAGTGACGATAAGTTTGACCTGTTAAATTGCCCCTAGACCATAAAATATTAAAGGATTTTGTTTTGCAACAGTGTGTTAATTCGATTTCCTGATGAAAACATACATAATTATTTTAAAACAATGCATTGTTTAGGTCATAAACGTAAGCCAAAATTGAGTAACATTGCTTCAAACGTTTTCCTGACGATAGCCTCTATCCACCCCAATGTCCCTATGTACCCCAAATTACACTACTGTTTCTTCCCAAAAACAATATCTCGGGCAGTTAATCATCCATAGATAATAAATTCATACACTTTGAAAAATCTAGCAGGGAAGTTATGTATTCTTTAACTTTGGGTGGATTTTTTAAGGAAAATGTGTGTTTCTAGAACCTTCCGCGTCGTTACCCATTACATGAGGATTATCTTATATCTTATCTTGTGTGTATTTTCACTTCATTGCCTTTTCCTGTCTGAAACAAGTTAGAATATGGTAAGGGTTTCTTAAGTAATCAAGACCTTCAAAGAACTTCCAACGTTTCATGGAGATGGATTATAATAAGCCACTTATATTCCAGTTTTCAAAATATACTTTTAGTAAGGTGAGTCTAAAATAAGATTGTTGAAAACATAAATGATCTGTTAAGTAATAAAATTTTGTGATGCCAGAATAAGTTCTGAAATACTTAAATTACGGATTTTGAAAACGATTAAAAACGACATAAATTCAACCATTTTGTTAGGTATTAGAACTGCCAATGCTGAGTAAACGAATCACATAATGATAAAATATATCAACAAAACAGGGAAAAACCAGAGTTTATCACAAGAAGATGATTCTTTAGATCACTTTAAATACTTTTAATCACTTGATTTTTTTTTACGAATATGATACCCATTTGTATAAAGGCTTGATTAACATTAATCACACCATGTTGTTGAAAACAATCCACATTCTTGCCATTTTTTTAGGAACATTTCCTGTTCTCAACCTTTTCGGACCTGAAATAATTCCTGTGGATATAAAGAACGTTTTTTATTATGTGTGAAATTCTCTGGTATTTTTACAGTTTTTTTATCTTTTACACATAAGAATTGATTTAATGTTCTATTTTTATAAACAACGGGAATCAAACTGATCACCCGAAAAAATGCGATAAAAATGTGTTATTTGTTACAACATATATTTATTCAATCAAATAAAATTAATGTGACTGAAATATGTAAAAAAATAATTCAAAACAAACAAACCAACCAGAAGCCAGCTGTCAAAGTTAAAAATATATTTTTTGGTGAAATGGTGATTAACAATGCCTAGAAAAAAAATATGCGTAAAAGGGCTTCCAGTAATTAAAGAATAAACTCACCGCTTTTGAATTTTGGTAGGCAAGAAAGTAAAAAAATCTTAAAATTCTTATACATTGCAATGAACCCTGGGATAAAAGGGTTAATTTCTATTATTACTCGTTTCTAATCAGGACGTTTATTCTTAAATGACTATGGTTGTGTGATTAATTATGATATAAACATATCAAAACTATATTATGTATTACTGTATGACGGTCACAAAATGTCATTCATGTTTTGATTTGGGAGGGTTCGATGTCTTGCAGAGCATTCACTGGCAAAGCGCAGACTTAAACTGTGCAACTCGGTTAATAGCTTAGACTATACCCCGTTTGCGTAATCTATAAGTGTGAAAGCACCACAATTAATTATATGAATCATAAAACGTATGAAACGTTTTTCACAAAAAGTTGGATTAACCCTAATTTTCCCGCTGGTGGTTCCCGCGTTTGCCTACCATTTTAGAAATCCGGGTTTGATTCCTGGCGAGTTGACATTAAATATTGATTTTTAACGTGGTTTAAACTGCAATATTTCATTGTTTTTGGACTAGAAGACTCAAGACGCTTGACTCACTCACGGAAGGTTCCAGGTTCGATTCCCGCTGAGAACACAAAAAATCAATGTGATTTTTCTCAAGCCTGGGTGTTTTGTGATGTAATTCACCAATGTAATTGGGCCTCCTGGCCTGTTGTGGTGAAAAAAAAATTTAAAAAAATACAACCTGAAGTGTGAGACTGATCACCTTTTATTATTGTAACGTAAAAGATGATTGATATACGTTCCATTTTGTGAACCAACGTAGTGCCTATGCACTAAAGAATGTGGATAGGGACATCATGAGAATAATTTATCAGGTAAGCAACATTTCACAATAATACAGCCAAACGCAATACTCATTAACGTAAACATACTTCTATTTTTTAAAGAAAGAAATACTGGAGTTCTTATTATTTACGACAATATTTAAGTATCATTTCCTAAAAGTCGTAAATAACTGGTGCTGGTAAAATGGAAATCCTTTTGTGGAAATGGATTTGAACCTCGGACCTTGGGTCCGTGAGTCCACAACACTAACACGGGACCACAACCCGGTTATTTAAAATATCATTTGTATACGGTTCAAGTGTTATTATTTTTTATCCTGGTACCTTGACTAAGTTCAAGAAATGAGAAAGTTCGGTTTAAAAATGTTAAAAAACCCTCAAACCGAGCAAATTTTTTTGTATTGTACTGCTACGATTTTTGAAAGTTTCATGTTTTTTTTATTTATTAAAAAAAAAACAACAGCCAGTATAACAGAAAAATGAATATTTAGAAATAAACCAAAATTATAGGCGAATTATAGTTTTCTATTCATTACTAAATACAATGTCAAAAACAAAAGAAGAAAAACAGAAGAAAAAAAGCGTACCTTTGAAAAGCCACTCCGCATCATTCCACACGTAAGAAAAAATAATATATTATAACAATAATGAAATGATATTTTAAAAATAGAAGTTTTTTATTTACTCGGACTTAAAAATCCTTTCGCCGGCGGATTCATACGAAGTAACCCAGGATCAGCCTTCCCTCCTTTCTTCTTTCAAACCAGAGAAAATAATAACAATATAAAAGTGTAAAAAAAATAAAATATTAGGTAGGTACAGTTAGATTTAATTATAATTATTATTTTCAATTAGGGTTCTAGCATTTTATTTAAATTTGTTTAAAATGAGCATATAAAAAATATAAAAAATATGTATCATAATAATTGTGGAAATACTAATTACGCATTTCATAAAACTTTATTTCGAGGCTATACTGACAGAATACATTAAATCAACAGTCTTTATTTATTTGAAATATTTTTTAATATGGTGTGTAAGATGTGAATTTCAAAGAAAATGCTTTGCCTAGAATAATAATTATTCTTTCAAAGCTTGAAAAAAAATTGGTGGAGAAATAATGCGTTGAAAGAATAAAAAAGCTTTGATTGCGATTATCTCGGAACTTGTTTTAGTGACTTGATGCATTTTACCAGTGAAGCCTCGATTTGTATACAAATAAATTGTGATTTGAGTGCAATGATGTTTGATTTTGATTTGCTTGCCAAGAATCCCAAAGTGGACGCCATGGAACTACAAAAGAAGCGTGGGAAGCCACAAAAACGATAGACAGATGACATTGCCCAGCTTGCGAGTCATAGATAGCAGCAGATAACCCAAGTAAGAAGCCATATAAAGTTTATATTTCTTTACGTTTCTTAAAATTGTAATGACATTTTTTTTGTGAATTTAAGAGTTCATAAAATAAATCAAATTGATAACTCCGACATTTTTTTAAAACAAATTCAATAATAGATTATAATAGTCAAATTAAAAGTCCAAAAGCAACCAGTGATCAATGATCCTTCTTACCATTTTGTCGTCAATTAGAATTTTGCCAACTCACCGTGACCACCGACCCCATTTTAATGACTTGTTATGGAATCAATCAAACCGAATTAACTTCTTTAACAAAGAGAACTGGATCGTGGCTTCGTCCCAATGCTCAGATATTAATTAGGTAGTTAAAATAATTCGAATTAGTTGGCCTACGAGATCATAATAGGCTATGTTAGCAATTTGTAAGGCATTAGGTTTCCTTTGACTATCGGCAAAGCTATTGGAAATAATGGACGAGTAATACATATGAGCAAAAGCTAGCAATATTAGGGACCTATTCATGCTCATTGATTTAAGGAAAATATACCTCTTTTGAAATGGTCAAAATTGATATTAAATACCTATTGTGATAATTCGATTAATAATGGTTACAATACTTTTGTTTGTAAATAATATTTTCAATAAAGGTATTATGGCAAAAAAATTTTTTCTCCATATTTCTTATGTTTAAAAAATTGCTTAACAGACGCGCATCATGGCACCTTACTAGAGTCAAAAACTTCTCAAAATACCCTCTTAATTTCCACCTATGATTCTTCCTTCTTTTTAAAAGTCTATGCGCTCTACTGTGAAATTACCTCCTATGCACTATTAAATATGTTTTTAAAGCAACTTTGTATAATTCACCTCCAAAGTTATTTTCAATTTTTTTGTGCAATTTTCCCCTTCTTTTTCTGTTTTCATTTTTTTTTACTTATTGAAGACAAGCGAGGGTTTTAAAAGCAAACTCAGAAATCTCCGTTGAAGGAGTTACTGAGATATTTGCAAAAAACTTTGAAAAAATAAGTGTGAGATTTCTAATCATGCATCTCCAACTCAATGGAGAATACTAAGTTTGCGGTATCAAAAAGTATAATTCAAATCTGTTTTTATTAAAGATTTAGAGATGGTTTTGAATTACGCTATTAATTCGGCAGGTAGGATTTTATTTTTAGTTTATTTTGGCATCAAAAACTAATTTTCCATTCTAGGTGTAGATTTCTAAGCTTGTTAATAATACCCTCAAGTGTCGATTTAAATGTATTAATATAAACATGTTTATTTCAAGTTCTATTTAAAATCGCTAAATTATTTTCTTTTTTTTACATACTTACATACTTACATACTACATAAGCATTTAATAAAAAAATACATAACATCTTTCATTTTATTGTAATTAGGAAAAATGTGACAAAAAATAAAAATGACCATCTACTTATTCGATTACACGAGTGCACTGATATATCTGTTTTGTTTTTCACAGTTCAAAAAAACCATCACACCTTTGCCCCGTAGAGGTAGGCAGAGAAGATAGAACGCCATATCACTCTGTCTTTGCGCATACTTTTCTATTCACTCCATACTCCGATAAAATCTTCCTTAATTTATCTTGTCAACTTTATCAGTCGTTTTTTGCAGATCGACAAATGCGCAGAAAAGCTTTTGGTGTTCGGCCAGAAATTTTTCTGTCATATTTTGCAGAGCAAATATTTTATCCGTATACTCTCTAACATTCCTACTTACATTTCTTACTTCATTCTTAGTTTTTCCATCTGTATTCTGCCATATACTTTGCCAACAGCGCTTAAAGGCTGATAACTTTATATTTTTTGTATTCCACCCAAGAGCCCTTTTGCTTATACAAAGGTATAAGAATGGCTTTTTTCAAATCAGGAGAAGTGTATTTATTCATGAAATATTGGTTAAAAAGCTTATGCAGCCATACAAAAATTACTTCACCACCCACCTTTATAAACTTTGTAGCAACTTTATCAATACCTTGTGCTCTTCCATTCTTCAAATACTTAGCAGCATTTTCTTTCTTTCATACTTATCTCTCTCAAAGTATTATCTGCATTTAAATTTACTTGAGAAACTGATGCACTGGCAATATTTCTTGTGAGCGTTTAGTACATTTTCTCCAAGTATTCCTTCAATCACGTTTTGACTCTAGCTGTGACACTAGTCTACATACGATACAAGACTTGATATTCACTTGAAATTATATTTTTTGTAATCTTCAAGTAGACATTTTCACACCGGATTTGGAAATTTTAATTTATATAACTGCGCTGGATTTGAATACAAAAAATATTTATCCGTGCTGGCGAAGAACGAACGTGACTCCAATACAGCAATAAATCTGTGTAAGCGAAAACACGAAGATATAACTCATAACAAGGAATACAAAGACGCTGTTCTGTGGCCGGTGTTTATGTGAGGAAAATTCAGTCGGTAAATGACTGACAATAATAGGGGCTCAAGCGTGATATTTGATAAATTTTGCTATAACAGGGCGAAATTATATGTTTATGTTTATTTTAATAAATTATTGAAAAAGTATTATTAAACCGATCTACCCATCTGAACCATTATTTCAATTGTTAAAAGTTCTTGATATTCGTCAGATCTATATCAAGAATGTATTGACAATTTTCTGGTCAGGCGACTACGGAAGGAGCTCCCAACTGCTAGCAGAATGCCCGTACGAGGTTTTTGCGGAACCTAAACTTTTTAATACCGAGAACGCGGACGATGTTTGCTCGGAGACACTTCCCATATATAGCTCCAAGAGTGTTCAACGTCTTGGATGAACATATTAAGTTCTCCAAAACAACGTCCTTATTTAAGATGAAGATCCATAATTGGATTGTATCGAGGGGTAGAGACTACTGTATGAGATTGCTTCGGGAATAAATAAATACGGACATGTGTATATCATTACTGTCTTACGTATTTTTATATAACTTTTCCATATTACATTTTTCAACATGTATAAAATTTTATTATTTATATTTTTCTATTATTATTTTGTTCGTTGTTTTGATTACTTGTATATTGTTTTAATATGTAAATAAATATTTTTGATTTATATATCGAAGAGTCCCGACTTAACACGGAATTTTCTAACAAGTCGGGACATTAAAAACATATAAAGGTGACTTTAAAATTTAAAAAAAAAAAACAGAATGTTTCCATGTATTTTATTTTAAATGTCTGAACTTTAGGATATTTCATCCTTTGTTTACGGTAGCACAATAAAACATCACCGTGCGCAAAGTAATTATTTGCCACCGTCTATTAAGAGTTAATTCCACTATCTTACGTCATCATTTTTACATCTTTACCTAAAACTGCTTTCATGCATCTCCTGTCATTATTGTTTTGGGAGTTTTTTTCACATTTGCTCTGCTATTAAAGCCATTTTTTCATACACGACGGCATATTTCTGCATAGCATCACGTTTTAAAGCAAAAAAGGCAATTACCCACAAATTTCAATGGCATTTTCTTCCTGGTTTTGACGTTTTAATTTAATTATACGTCATTGATTAATTAAATTATTTTATTTAAACACTTCATGTACATCATATTGTATCTTTATTACAAAAACGAACCAACAAGCAACTAAAAAAATCAATTTTTTAGGAAATTGCAAAAGAAGAATGTAAATTGTCACATCTTTGTATTTTTCCAGATAAACATCAAATTTTGAATTGAAAATTACACCGAAAGCATTCAGTTATGAATTCATAAAAGCACAATAAGAATAAATTATTAAACGTTTAAAGACGAAATTTATTTAATAAGTCATTATTAGATCAATAATATAGAAATTAAATAAAGACACAATTTTTATTAGGTCAGACCAGATCTTACTCATTCCAGTTTTTACTCATTCACGAAATGACATAGACGTAAATAAGTAAACAAGATAATCGATAATTTAAATAATAAAATGACATTAACTTAAATAAATCACTAAAATTATCGGTCGGAACGAAACAATCACAAAGCAAAATTAGTAATTTTAATAATTAAAAAAATAAAACAAACTTGCCATTTGTATCGGAATAAAATCGACTCAACCGGCTTTCGGTCACTAAATATTTTTCAGCGTTGCGTCCTACACACGCCAATGTAAACACAACACTAAATGCGTCGCTTCCGTACTGACACGGAATCTAAATTCTATGAGTAAAAAAGTGACCGATGTAACGGTTTTATCCTATTCCTACCCGAATGTTGCGTTTTTTTAAATGCAGAAAGATGGATAGTGTTCATTGAAGCCGTTTTATGATCTTAACTCATTTCAAGCTTTTTTTAGTAAAGTCGTTTTTATTCTAAAGGTGCGATATGTTCAGTTCGTATACATTATATAAGAGCGGGTATATTGCCTTAAGGCAATATCCCGCTTCCTTCCCAAGCCGTTTGATCTGAGAAAATAAGCAGTATATTACAAACTACAACAAAGATAGAGAATATTTTAGAGGAAATGTGGAAGTCTAGGCATTTACAGAGCCTTTGAACTGTTATTGGCTAGTTGAAGTGGCTTCTTTACACTCTGTGTAACATTTACCATTTTGCTTATGTTACATTTCTTCAATTCTACCATTTGTTGATTTTAGTGAAGTTAAAGAGCAGAAACCTTTATTGTTGTGAAGAGGTTCATTTGAATGAATTATATCACAAACTAGGCAACTGCTAAAAAGATTTTAATTTTTTTAAATTCTTTTTAAGGTCATGAGCCCTGTAAAAGCCTAGACTTTCACACTTCCTTCTCTAAAATGATTTCCGTCTTTGTTATAATTTGTCAATGCTTAAGGAGGTGGAACCTAGTCTCTTGTCTACAAACTTTTCGACACACTCAAAATATCGTGTATGAACATGTTTTAGGTATATTATAAGATTTTTAATTTAAAAAAATGGTTTTAATATTTTATTTTTACAAGAAACGTTAATTAATTTTGGCGAATATTAAAACTATTTGCCATGAAGAAAGCGGGTGTAAAAGTGAGAAAGAAAAAATCAGGAGAGGAGAAAAATTTAAATTAATATTTAAATAGTGACATTTTAATAGTGGTTTTAATGTGAATAAGGCAAAGGGCGTCTCTGACATTAGTGGCTAGATTTTTCTCAATTAAGCAGTCTCTACTATGAAGAAACCGGCAAAAAATTTGAGTTTTATTAAAAAAAAAAGTTTATTTATTTATTTAAAAAAAACACCATTTATGGTAAATACATTAATGGAATATGTATGTAATACCTTCTTGTATTTACGTTTTTCAAAGGGATGAAAAATGTAAAGTAATTTCAAGGGGTTGTGATTCCGGTAAACTTCGTAGCCCTGAAGGGACACGTGGAGTGGAGTTTCTGACCTTTCTGCAATGATTTTCAACCCTGCCCTAACTTATTCCTCTATCTACATTTATTCATAAGTGGTCCTTTGTGGCCGAAAGTTGAAACGAGGAATCCACATTCCGAGTGCAGTGGCGGCAGGAAGAGTTACCGCTTTAACGCCGCCCCATTATCAAGACTTGAAAGATTCAAGATGTAAGCGGGAGATTAGAATACGAGGGTAATTTAAAAATAAAGGAAAATTAGTTAAAATATGAAAAAAACGGGATGAATATGCGGTTTGATAAAAGGTATTTGAATATGATAAAGATTAATTATTTGAATTTGTTTCGAATAATTTTTTTTTGAAATGATAGATAAAAAAAACTAATTTAAATAGCCTTCTTTTAATGAATTGAATATACGTTAATCATTTTTTTTTCATTTTTAGCGAAAAAAAATTGTATTATAATATTAGCACTTATTTTAAACTTTTTGATATCTATCGTGTTCTTCCTCTAGCCTTTATTTAAAATTATAATAAAATATATACTCACACTTAGGTTATGTCTTTGTAGATTTTTTTTGTGTTAATGTAATCGTTTTTTTTGTATTTGTAACTTATGTGTTGTACCTTTTGTAAAATGCAAAGAAAAAGTCATTATATTTTTTTTTTTTTAAATCTCTCACTGTCTGACAGATGCCTTCCCAAATAATGTGCAAAAAAGACAATTGCAAATTGGATTAAATAAACCTAACAAAAATATGCAAAATTGAGTTACCGCTTTCCCGTATTTTTCCTCTCCCAAAACTGAATCGATTTTATTTGAACCTATATTTAATGCAACAGAGGGGAAAACATTTTTGGGATTGATATTTATTGTATAACATTTAAAAAAATATTTTTGAATGCAAGGCAAATATTATATAAGTACACCATGACACCGATTAATCTCTACTCGATTTTTTTCCCAATTTTCTGAGAGTAGCCGCTGAAAAATTTGTGAACTTTATTGAGTATGTTTTTAAATAAAAAAGATACACAATACATCTTAAAACAAGCTCTTATTTTAAGGTAAAATAACTTATCACAAAGTTTTAGGATGAATAAAAATTGATTATAACTTTCAATTCTAGGAACATAGTTAAAAAAACTTTTATTTTTGGATTTATGAGAGATCGACAAAAGAAAAAATAGAAATCATTATTTGTTTCATAAAATTGAGTGAACATTACAGCCTGATGATCCTAAAATACCCATTCCGCACATGCATTGTAAAGCAGTTAAATGTTCCTTGCCATTTAGTTTACCAAAATATAAATCAAATTCATATTAATTTGTTAATGATTATGTTTTTAACGTCTTTTGTAAAGGTTGTCTGAGTTTTTTGTTAAGTTTTGTCTGGTAGTTCTATTGTATAATTTCTGTCTTTGTTTTATTAGTATCGACTGTTTTTTCCTCGTTTTAGAATACTGCGTAAGATATTGTTCCGATATTTTCGCATTTTGTCCACGTTTACAACATTTTTTTGGAAATTTTAGTTCATCGTCCACAATTACGTTAATGACTAATTTATTGATATATTTTAAGAATTCGCTTTGAAAGAGTTCAGTTATATTTAATATGGTACTTTCACAAGTCGAAAATAATGTTAAAAATAAAGTTTATATTTAGAGCGTATTTTTACGATGGTAATGATATAACCATTAATGTATCCGTAACGAGTTTTCATGAATAATTTTCGTGTTTTAAAATGAGCACATATGAAACGGCTCTCAGTTGGCATCACGTCATTTTGACGTCACGCGTTACGAGTGTTCTGACCGCCGACTAAGCTTTTAATAAACATTGCGTACAAGTTTGGCGCCAAAACGTCATACGTGCCATTTGTGCCACAGTGCGCATAACGTCTGGTTTTTGGGTTTTTAAAAATGTGCATATTTTAAACCTCTGTAGAAAATTAATTCAACGTCACACAAAGTATAAATACCGTTACAATTGTAATTCTATGCCTCTTTAGTGGTTTTTTTAAAAAAAAGTTAAAATACCTCATTGTTAACTTTGCTTAAAGAGTTCCTTACTTGTTGTTAGGGAGGTCATATACTAACTTTGATATAAATAAAAAAAAAATATAAATAATTAACCGAAAACTACCATAATTCAATTTGACCATAAAAAAACCAATCAAAGGATAAAAACAAATCACTCCTAGCAAAAAATATTATAACTGACGATGCGTCGAATAGGTCTTAATATGAAAAAGTACTTAATCGATTAGGTATGAGATGCTAACAAGGGTATTGAGTAGGTCGGTAAGAACTCACACGAGAGGTAGTATCATACATGATAAATATAGCGCAGGAAATTGGTAAAATAAACCAAAGTAGGGAACAAAATGCCGAACACTCCTCTAGTTGAACGGAAGGCCTGTTGACTACTGCCAACAGGCCGGCTTCTCCTGAAGAGTTTTAAGTGGTTTCCTCTCCACGTGAGCAAATGCTGAGAAGTTCCTGATTAGCCCACATTAATATATCCCTCCTGATCCCAATAGTTTAGACAAATTTTAAGATATTTAATAGCAGAAAAATCCACTTTTTGAAATATAAACCTTGTTTATTATAAGCAAGGTAAATAATAAAGCAACTCCCATATAAAAAAAAAAGAAAAAAAAAAGGTCGGTAGTTTTAGACTTCAAACCCGTGTGATAAATCTAAAACCCAAAACGATGGATCGTTTTCTAATAGAAGGGTTTTAACTTGTTTTCTTGAGAAACAAATAACTCTTAGTACCGTTTCCAAACATAATTAAATTATACTAAAGGATAAAGAAGAAAATTTTGCTCAGGCCGCATAATTCAAAAACGATTCCAACAAGTGATAATGAATGGAAATTTAAGCTAAAGATTTATTGCAACAGAGAGGGAAAATATTTTTGAAAAGGAATATGAAAGTCTAAGCATTTACGAGGCTTATGACCTGTTGATAACTCCCAGGGGAGTAAAATCCAGCCTTGTCTAAAAATATTTGGAATTACGAGTACTCAAACTATGTTTAAATTTAATTTATTTTCAATCTTTTGTCTACAAACATTTGGACAAAGTCATAATATTGTAATAGAATTTAAGTCTTTAATTGTACAGGAATGTTTCTCTTATTCGTAGAAAAAAAATTAGACGGTGTCAAAATTAGCAGTTCACAATGGAGTTCTGGTGCCGACTCTTATGTATAAGAGTGAGATATGGCATTGGAAAAACAGGCATGAAAGTAGGCTGGAAATGAAATCTCTCAGACGAATGTGTGGTAAAGATATGGATGATAGGTGTGCAAATGTCAAGATTCGTGCATTATTTAAGGCTGAGACAAGCATTACTGATAAAATCAATAATGGGATGCTGCGTTGGTTTGGACATGTAGAGTGGATGGACAGCGAATGAACTTTTAAAAGTATAAGCGATGCGAATGTTCATGGATACAGAAAATAATGAATACCGAGAAAGACATAGCATGGCTAAATCCAACAAATACTTAAAGATGAGCGGGTCAAAGTTGAAACAATCAGCGTACATGCATGATATACATGAATGTAGAGAAAGCGAGGTTTGTATGCTCAAAAAAAGAGTGATATGACGTTTTATTCTCTCTGCCTACCCCCACGGGAAAACGGTGAGACGGTTTTTTTTTTGTTTTAAAAATCATTGGTAACTATATGGGTGTTGAAATGCCACAAGTTGCAACACCATTTCGTTAGCATATCTAAATCACACACCTCTGTTAGTCCATAATCTAAAAAAAAACCGTTTCTCAAATTTATGCTGTACCGTGTGCCTGAACATCGTACAATACGCAAGACCAGCCAATAGAGGGAGCTGTGAAACTGTTATAAAGGAAGAACACAAGAGAGATCGCTCTCTTTTCCACACCGACTAGTCGCGACTGCCTCTAAACTAATACTTTTTTTTTGGGTTCGATTATCAAACAAAATTTATACTAAGATTTAAAATGTTTAGAAAAAATTGAAAAATATACATATTTATACTATATTTACACATTTTTCATGATTTATTTGTGGATGTAGCCACTGCACCGGGCACCTTTGATTGCCCAAAAAACAATAGCTAAAATCAATTTAGAAAAGCCAAGACCTTACCCTTACAATTTAGTATTCAAAGGTCTAGATGTAGCTTCAATTGATGACATCTTAAAAAAGCATATGTAACATGAACTTTCAAAGAAAAAAAAACAACAATATACAAAATTCTGGGAAGCTTAGATTTACAAATAATTGATTTTCCATAGATGCAACTTTAAATCCTCAAATATAAAAACATTAAAATCTAAATTAAAAAACAAATGAGTAATTCTCGAAATTAATAGATTGAAAAATAAACCCGACGTAGAATTACTTAATGAACAGATAACACACGTGCATTCTCCATTACTTTTCCCATTGTAATATATTTATACTAATGACTTTTTACCCTTTGTTTTTCAGAAATCATAATTGACAAAAATCACACTCACAAAGGATGAGGCACAAAAACAAAATACCTAAACTCATTAAAATAGCATTATATTAACTCATTAGTTAACCTGAAAAAAGTTTGATAATGATCCTTAAGATAAAAATTAATTTATTTAATTGACTGTTATTTAATTTTGAATTATCATCCTTACATTTGTTTTGTATAAATACATTGAACTCCTTAATAAAGATACCAGTCTCGAAGATGTAGCGAAAGCGATGAAACCGGTCACTGGATATTCCAAACAAAGTATCACTCGTCTTTTATTTACATGATAAACTAGACTTCCCATTCAAATTCCATTTTTTAAATGTCCTCCATCTCTGTTGCAATATCTTAATTTCAAGAATTTGAATTTAAAGAGTAAGTTGTCATATAATGTTCATTTCGACGTCGTGAAATCTGAAATAGAATCCATGCAAAAATGAGGAAATTTAAAATCGCTTACTTTGAAAGGTCCCAGTTCGCTGACAGCGCAACTCAATACCACTAACCGCCCCACGGCAGCTGTTACATTGGTGATAGGGCCTGTAAAGTCGGGGCTGCGGTCCTCAGAAGGGCCGGAACTGGGCCCGATGATTGTTGGCCCTGGAACTGCAGAAGGCATGGCTGTTGTTCCCAGCATTTCCACAACTGAAAAAAAAAGTCTTACTTTGAAAAAGTCATATTTTTTATGAGAAGGTGGTTAATTTTATTATGATGTAATATTTTTTATTTCTTATCTTATGCATTATAAAGGGTTGTGGTACCGTGGCTAGTATTGTGGACTCACGGATCAGAGGTTTAAGATTCGAACCCCACTCTACCTCAAATTGATTCCCATTTTCAAATAGTGATTTATTTACAACTCGTTGAAAATGGCCCTAAAAATCAAATTATTTGGGTAAATAATAATAACGCAAATATTTCATTTAAAAAAAAAAAAAAAATTTAACTTCATTTAAAATTTTGTTTTAAGTGTGAACTTTTTTTTTGTGTGTGCTTGAGTGTCCTAAATCATATCCAAATAAATTGTCAATATTTTTATACATAATAATAAAAGTAATAATAATTATGGATAACTTATACAGCGCCATTTTCGTAATATAATCAAGGGCGCTTTACAAAGTGATTATATAAATTTAATTTTAACTTTTTAATTTAAGAAATATAATATACTTTGTCACCATATGCTAAGAATTTATTCAAATGATTTAGAGAAAAAGTGGGTTCTAAGTTTCTTCCGAAACATCACTTCACTCTCACAGTTTCGGACTTCTGCTGGAAGAGCTTCCATGCCGTAGGGCCTGCGACCGCAAATGCGCGTTCGCCAAATTTAGTGCGCTGTTTGCGTAGAGGTACAATAACTTTTCCTTTCGACGTTGATGTAGCTGATCTGATCGTAAGACGTATGTCCGCTAGTTCATCTGGAATGCAGAGTTCCCTAAGATATTCTGGAGCAGAGTTGTGCAGTGACTTATACGTAAGCCAACCGAGTTTGTATTTTACCCTCTGTGGTAAACGTAGCCAGTGTAATTCCCGAAGTAGTGGAGTGATATGACTGAACTTGGAGATTTAAAAAATAAGTCTCGCTGCGGCATTTAATACAGACTGTAAGCGAGTCTTTTTACTGTTTGTTTACCCAATAAAATAAATACAAAGTGTAAGGGCATCAAAAGGCCTTATTGACTATTATAAAATATTATCTAATCATCATGCTTTTGAAATCTTTTTTTTATTTACATTTTTGGATTCTCATGATTTATCCAAATAAACTACAGGCCCGTTAAACCGAATTTTTGAACTAACGAAATCACTTAAATACTTTCAGTATTACCATATTCTATACTGCTTTCAAACAGTTAATGTCGTGAAAAAATAGTAAAGAAAAGGATAAACCATTCAGAAGCAACTGTTTTATGATCTTATGGAGTACTTTGAAAACATCTACTGCTTAGCTGCTTGTCATTGAAATCCTAAGAGATCAAGCTACAAAGAAACATTCTTTTCATATGAAGTAAAGGAAAATATCACATTTTTTTACTTCCTCGATTTAGTTTTGTAGTCCAACATGCAGAAATGTTTTAAGAAATGTAATATTTTTGTTCATTCTATGCCGCACATTTTCGGTATGTATAATATATATTTTCCGGTTTATCAAAGACTCATCGCCCTTTAAACGGAACTGTAGTGTATTTCAATTTTGAAACCATTTTCTTTAAGTCATAAAACCCATGTTTGAAAATGGGAAACGAGTTATAGTAGAACTGGATTCAAACCTTGGAGTTCTTGATTTGGAGTCTGCGATACTTCTCACAGTATCACAAACCATCCCAAATAAAATATGATGTATGCCTGTAGAACAAATTAGCGATGAAAGAAAGAAAGTCAGAAGTGATGGTATTTGAAAGAGAAAGCGAGGTTACTGACTCCATAATAAATATCAACAACGAATTTCTGGAACAAGTAGAAGAACTTGTGTATCTGGGAAGCACGTTTTCAAGAGATGGAAGAGTAGAAAAAGATGTTGAAAGGAGAGTGAATGCGAACAACAAAATGAATGTAGCACTAAGCACAGAAATTGCTAATAAAATATGACAATCGAAGCTAAACTGGCAGCGCACAACGGAGTTTTAGTCCCAAAACTTATGTATGGAAGTGAAACATGGAACTGGCAGAGAAAGGATGAAAGCCGAGTGAACGCGGTTGAGATACGATCTCTTAGACGAATGTGTGGGAAATCAATGTATGACAGGGTTACGAATGATGAAATCAGCCAAGAGTGTAAATCTGAGTCAAGTCAATTGATAAGATTAAGAAAAGGTCTCTGAGATGGTTTGGTCATTTAGAACGAATGTACGACGAAAGAATGGTAAAACAAGTATATATGGCAAAAATGAACGGTAACGTGAGACGAGGACGACCACGGAAGACGTGGCATGATCAGATAAACCAAAATCTTAAGTCTTGTCATCTCAAAAGTTGACAGAACCAAAGAGCGTGTATGACAAGATGTATCTTTTATTTTATTTTTTTAAAGGAATAACCCGCTAAGCCTCTATGAATGTGGAAGAAGCTAGGAATGTATGCAAGGATAGACGTGTGTGGCGGTCCATTCTTTCTGCCTACTTCTACGGGAAATGGCGTGATGGCAGTAGTAGTAGTAGTAGAAATAATAGAAGAATCGAATAAATCAATTAAATAATAAATGCAAAATATTAGATTTAGTTTTCTATTTTACCTTGATAACTCTCTAAGGGGTGAAATCTAATCTTAATAAAAAAAAATCTTATTTAAAACATACCTAACTAAATACGCACTTATATAAATAAAAATAAATAAAATGGCAATTTTATAAAAAAGGTTTTGAACTAAAACAGTAAATATATTTAAATGGTTGTAAATACAGTTACTTTTAAAGGCCAAATTTAACTATTTTTTTTTTTTAAAACCAAGTAACTTTAGTGATTTAAAATGATTTTATTTCATTTTGAAAACCAATATTCAATTTTTTTTCTATTCAAGCTTCCTGCTTAATTCATTGTATTTCCCTCGTTATAAACCAAAGAAATATTTTAAATTATTTCAAAAACCCTTTCCCATTATTACATTCATTTAACAAAATAATTCTTCCTTTTTAATTCATACTCTAGTGGTACTAATAATTTCGTTTTAGTAAAGTATTTATAACTCGTTAATAAAGGCATCAAAATTGAAATATTTGGGTTAATCATAAGAACACAAATATTCATTTATTTTTTTTAATAAAAAAATAATAAAAATATTTTCAACATTTTTTGTAAAGGTTTTGATTAGTTTAATC
The DNA here is from genome assembly GCF_059751315.1 of Micrasema longulum. Lineage (NCBI taxonomy): Eukaryota > Metazoa > Arthropoda > Insecta > Trichoptera > Brachycentridae > Micrasema > Micrasema longulum. The sequence continues at coordinate 188,044 of NW_028277751.1, forward strand.
ATTGTACAATTTCAGACTTTCATACTTTGTCTTTAACTACTACTCTGAAAGACAAGGGAAAACATTTAGTGCGGTAAATGGATATTGTAAGAATTTTTTCGTAACTAGAACGAAGAGTTAGCCCAATTTGTGATAGAGGTTAATATTACTACGAAATAATGTAACAAATAAATTCAACAATATGTGCATATTGAAATACACAGTTAAAAAGAGGTAAAATAACTTCAAACATACATGCAAGTAGGTTGAATAAAAAATATGAACCAAATATAAAGATTTAAAAAAAATGTTAAACCTAGATAACAAACCATTTGTCTAATATATAACGAGCTCACCGCGCTTTTGCCATTTCGATAAGTTCCCTCCGCCCCCTGCCGCCGCCGCGCCGTGCCATTTCTAGTACTTCACTAAATATTTAAGTTATAGTCCTTAAAATGTAAGATGATTAGAATGACAGTTGTCAGAAAAACTGACGACATAACTTTGTAGTAACGTCTAAGAAGTTATTTAAATTGGCACACAAAAAAGCATTTGTATTTGGTAAGTTAATTAATTTTTTTAATACAATTCTTGACAATCATAAATCATAAATCAACATAAATATATAAAATTAGCTTTAAAATTAAAAAAAACTAAAATAAACCTAATTATTAACGACGTTCTTACAAGGTTATTCTTCTTCTTCACGTGTCATGTCGGGTCCCCCCGACGTTGACGATCACTTGGGAGAAAGCTGCCCTATCCTGAGCAGTGCGAAACAGCTCCTCCACAGTTCTAATCCTGGTCCATGCTCGGATGTTTCGAAGCCAAGAAAACTGTTTTCTTCCGACCTCTCTACGTCCCTCGATCTTTTCCTTTATGACAAACTGAAGTATGACATATTTATCACCTCTCACCACATGGCCAAAATATGAGTTCTTACAGAGCTGTTAACAGTGGTGAATAGTTCTCTATTAGTATTGGCTCTACGTAATACTTCATTGTTGGTTATCATATTGGTCCAAGATATTCTTAACATTCTACGGTGGATCCATATTTCAAATGCTTCATGGTGGTTTATAATATTAACTTTTAGAGTCCACGCCTCTACACCGTACAGTAAGACAGACCATATATAACATTTGACCATTCGTTGTCTCAGCTTAAGGTTTATATTTTCGTCACAAAGAAGATTTTTCATTTTGTTAAATCCTGTTCGGGCTGCTTCTATTCTGCATTTTATCTCAATGTCGGGGTCTAGATTTTCTGTGATGATACTGCCTAAGTACCTAAACTGTTTCACTCTCTCAATATTGATACCTTTAAGTTGGAGATTTACATTTAGATGACTCTCTCGGCTAAAAACCACAAGTTTAGTTTTGTTTCCATTGATATTTAAACCAAAATAATATTGACAGGGTTATATCATTTTGCAGAAACGTTAGAGATGGGAAAATTTGATCAATGTAAATTGATCGAATAAAAAAAAAATCGTTTGATAATGTTCACGAAAAAAGTATAAATGTCTTATTTTTGGTGAATAATTGTATTCAACACACTATAATAGGCATATTTTTGCCTTTTTTAAAAAAATTTTGGAAACAGAGTTTCATGTTTGCATGAAAAAACTGATAAAATTGATTTGATCGGTACATGATCAGTGATCAGTAATTTCCCATCACTATTGATTTGAGTTTGACAGCTGTCATTCTAATCATCTTACATTTTAAGGACTATAGTGAACTGCAAGCATTGATCGCGGACGCACGCTTATTAGATTGGGACAAATCGCGTACTCGTCGTTCAACAGACGTAAGGAGTAATTCTGTAACTTTTTATCCTTATAAGTGTACACATTTATAAGTATAATTGACATATTTGTTTAATTGAAGATTGCCAGGAAGGCAGTTTAATCAACTCACAAGAAAAACTACCGAGTAAACACAAAAATTTCCGCTATTGCCTTGCCAACAATTTCGCAAGACGGAATACTTCTCCAAGGGCTGCCAAAGAGCCATTTGTGGCGGACACACTGTTTATATGCGCAGTAGCTGTACCATGTAGGTAATTTTTTTTTATTTTTTTTTTTTTATTTGACAGCCTAAAAATGAAGATTTTTATAATAGGTAATTTGTTTTAACATTATCGAGTCTTTTTTTAAATCAAAAACTTTATTCCAAAAACGGAAAAAATTCTAATGTACGAAGCCTGTATAAAAACTAAAACCTGTTATATGCAACTACTATGGGGAACAGGAAATCAAAATGACATAAACAGACTACAAAGACAGCATAATAAAATGTAAAAGTTAGTTTATGACCTACCCTATCTAACAGCAACTAAAGAATTTTTTAAACAAACTAAGCAATTAAATGTAACTGAACTGTTTAAACTAGAATCCTTAAAACTTATTCATAAATTAACCATTGATGTAATTGTAGACTTAGAACTTAAACTTGAAAAATATTGTAGTAAACGTGGAAACAATACGAGAATATCAGAAAAATATCATATACCTATAACCTTCTAAAACGAGATAAGGACAGTCGAGACTAATAAACCATGGACTGAAATTATACAATAAACTTCCAGACAAAACTAAGCAAAAGACTAGGACAACCTTAACAAAAGATGTTAAAAATATAATCATTAACAGTAGAATGTGAATTTTAAAAATAAAAATATTTTGTTAAATGTATGTAACCTGTAAGGGTTTAACAATAAAATTTTAAAATAATTTTAAAAAATAAAAAATAAACTGATGATGTTCTGTTTTGTTGTCTGACCGACGAAAGGTTAGTTACCATTACCCAAATATAATGTTAGTAAGCTAGGGTTGATAACAGTCAAACTAAAATATACACAGAAAGAAATATGAAATTAATAAAACTACCCACTTAAAGAACAACTTAACAAACGTTAATTATAGTTCGCCATATTTGTAATAATTAACTAGAATAAAACAGTTGTTGCCGTACATGGAGACTTAAAAGAGGTTTTCTATATCAATTGAATATATTTGCATACAGAATATTTGAGGGTATTAGAAGCAAACTTAGAAATCTCCATTGAAGGAGTTACTGAGATATTCGTGAAAAACTTTGAAAAAAAAATTGTGAGATTTCTTATTATGCTTCACTAACTCAAAGGAGAATGCTTAGTATGCGGTGTCAGGTTATACAATTGAAATCTGTTTTCGCAAGATTTAGAGACGGTTTTGAATTACGCTATTAAGGTAAGTTGGTTTTTATGTATAGTTTATTTTTGCATCAATAATTAATTTTCCGTTTTTGATGGAGATTTTTGTTTGCTAAATTTTTATGGGTATTAACCCTCATTTGTTTAGTTATATTTTCTTGCTGAATATTATTGTTGGTAAAATTACCAAATTAGTGAACAGTAGGGGATAATTTTTGATTGGTCGTAGGTGATAGTGTCCGGGGTTCGGGAACAACACTCAGGTTTAATTATGTTCGACTGTGACCCGGGTCGTGCGTTCGTTAGTTAGCCACCAAATAAACACTGCGGCAGAGTAATAAGGGCACAAATACCTAATCTAATAAATGCAGAATAGAACTGGAATACAAACGGGTACAGAGACACACATTATCACAGTGTGCTAAGTCCATTGAAAATTAAAAAAAAAAAATGTTTTAAAAATACAAAATTGCTAATACTTATTTACATAATAGGTGCGAAGGTTTTCGCGGTCACTGTTATCAATATGTTTTTTTTTTGGTGATACCGTGTGTGTTGGATTTGTTCCGACGTTTTAACTACCATTGCCGGAGCCATTTTCAGGGTAAACTTCTCCTACTAGTGACCGCAATATAAAATAAGCTTAGATTTTGTTATATTTATTTTATTTTATTTTATTCAGAAAACATACTGTCATACATAATAAGTATTAAAATTAATTATTAACAATATTCTAACATAAAAATATCAAATTAGTTTTTATAAATTATGCAAAAGATTAAATGTGACAAAAAATTATAAATAAAAGACTCGAATGAGAATTGTTTATATTTGAGTTTTTCATGGAGGTTATCATTAATAATAAATAAATAAAAAAATGCACACTCCGAGACATCCGTGCACATACACATGAACGCACATTTAAAACATGTACAAACATATGCATTACATGCGGCACATATACGTAGCATAAACCACTCAAGATGTATATTCAGCATTTATTCCAAATAATCAACTCCATGAAGAAAATTTCTGTATAAATGCCAGTCCATTATATTTTTTACAGGTTCGTCTAATAAATGAATTTGAGGTTTAATTGTTTTCACAAGTCGGTATGTAAGAAAAAGAATTTAATCTGGTATAGCGAAGAGGACAACGGAAACCAATGTTTCGTTTTTTTTTAAAAAGTAAACTTAAGTTCTTATCATTTACTCAAATATTTAAATTTTTAGACCATTTCCTAAAAGTTTTAAATAACATATGCTGAATAAATGGAAATCGAGTTGTGGTAAAAGATAAAGTGTATGTTTCATCATTAGAACCCGTATTTTTTTATATTTTGGAGTTAGGTCGTTGTTGTTTATGGTCTCATTATTGAAACAGAGGACCGCAAATACAGGCTAATTCACGCCCAGTCATAAATAGACGTATTACGCGGCGTATTTTGTTTCGTACTGGGTTGTTTAGTTTCGTTAAGTAAATATAATATGGCGAGAACTGTAAATAATCAAAATGAGGTGTTACCTTTGTGCATTAGAGAAAAAAATACACGAATAATTTGAACGCACTCTAATATTTATTTTAAATTTCCATTTTCGGAATTCCAACTATTTATGCTTTATTAAGTTAGTTCATAATATCTAAAGAACTAATATAAACTTTAAATAATTTTACAATTTTATTATCAAAATTTCTCAATAACGTATTTTTTCAAATTGATTTTAAATATTCATTTTTTTTCTATTTCCTTTATTTCTTCAGGTAACGTCACAGTATTGTACAGCTTCAATCCCTTGTACAATGAGTTTTGAGATTCTGTTTTTTTCCTCATTGGTAATCTTATCTTTTTATTACCCCTTGTTTCATATGTATGACATTGTTGGTTAAATGTCATTACATAAAAAAGAATGGAAGAACGGTAATTTATGTGTGGACATAATATTGTTTAATATATAAGAATACTATTTTTTAAATCCATTACATTTCGTAATCTTCCCATAAAAGTTTTTTTTTTTTTTGTTACATATTGAGTATGATTTTTAAAATTTAAATATCTATCTAAGTAGATATAACCACACACAGCAACATGGTTTTTATAAAAGTAGGTCAGTTGAATCTAGAGTTTTATGCTGAAAGATGTGACGTTTTGTCACCCACTCGACAATAGTGGATTGGGCATCTTGATTGCTTTGTCATAATGCTATTCTTAAAAACCCTCCATAAATTGAATTACAAAGACGAATGAGAAAGTGGCAACACTAACAAATCCGTATTTTTCTATGGCTTCCCTGCCACACGTGAACCTTTATTGTTTCTTGTCAGACTTCCGTTGAATATTTTGTGTATGGAATATTATTAAAAAAATGATAGAAAATGTTTTACTGAGACACTGCAAAATTGATGGTTATTATTTGCCTTTGACATAACACACATCTACATGTTATTAGAAATATTTCATATTTATTTAATAAATTAAAAAAACATATTGTAAAATATTTATCTCAAATACCTAATGTGAAATTGACGAGCGAAAATTTTGAAGTCATGTTTCTAGTGAAACTTTATTTGAAAATGTATTAAAAATAAGTACAGTTATATTTGTTTCACATTTGTTGAAACGCCATCATCATAACATTGGTCAGTGTTGTAAATTTCAAGTTAAATACAACAAAAATACCTTCACGTCATTCAAACATTAAAATAATTAAAATATGGGAAACAGAAACGATGACTGGAACATTGGTATTATATGCCCCCTGCATAGAAAGAAAGATGCCATGAACTGTGATAATTACAGAGGTATAACACTGCTAGACACAGCTAACAAAGTCTTTATTGCATTCTTATTTAAAAAGCTTCTCCCACATGTCGAAAATATAAAAGGACAATAGCATAGTGGATTCAGACCAGATAGATCAACAACTGACCAAATATTTGCATTGAGAATCATTCTGGAAAATATGCTGGAATATAACATTAAATTCACCAAATGTTTATTGACTTTAAAGCAGCATATGACAGTATCAAGAGGTCAAAACCAAATGAGGCAATGGTGGAGTTGGGGATTCCTAAAAAGCTAATAAGACTCACTAAGATAACAAAATCTAAAGCACAATGCTTGGTGAAGGTTCAAAACCACAAATCAGATCCATTCCAGACGTACAGCGGTCTAAGGCAAGGTGATGCACTGGCATGCCTGTTGTCAAATATTGTTCTTGAAAAATCCATAAGATATGCAGGAATAGAAACAACAGGAATTAATTTTAGAAAGACCACCGAAATATAAGCTTATGCAGATGACCTAGACTTTATCTCCAGAACTGTTCCGGGAATTAAAGGTGATTTCTTAAAGCTTGAAATGACATGGGTCTTAAAATAAATACATCTAAGACTAAATATATATACATTTGCAAGAAAGTCACAAATAAACTATGTACAACAAGCAATTGACGTTGGGTCACACCACATAGACAATATCAATTCCTTTAAATATTTAAATACTGAATTGACTAATGATAAAAATTATAGAACCGAGATTAGAACACGGCTATTGGCAGTAAACAAATGTTATTATGGCTTTTTTAAACATCTATGATCCAAATTACTCTCTAGAAAAACTAAGACCATTATTTACAAAACTATCTTCAGACCTGTCATTACATATGGTGCCGAATGATGGGTTATGATCAAAAGAGATGAAAATATGGTTTTAGTATTCGAATGAAAAATATTGAGGAAGGTATTTGGTGCTGTCAACTTAAAAACAGTGTAGAGAAGACGGTTTAATCATTAATTAGAGGCACTGTATGGCAAACCCAACATTGCAAAATTCATCAAAATAAGAAGATTACAATAGTTGGGCCATGTGCACAGAATAAATGATAACCGCAACCCAAAAAATATTCTTTATACCACTCCGGAAGGCAGACGAAGCAAAGGCAGACCAAAACTAAGATGGCTGGATAAGGTAGAAAGTGACATTACATTAGAACGATTAGCCTGATGAACTGGAGAGCCACGGGGTGCAGGGACGAATGGAGAGAAATTCTGAAGGAGGCCAGGGCTCACAACGGGCTGTAGCGCCACTGATGATGATAATACAATCAAAAATAATTCCATATGACTGTGCAGCAACATTAGAGACTTGAAAGTTATTCTTGGTAGTAGAAAACTGTTTGGGTCTCATATAAAAACTATTGTTGAGAAAGCTAATCAAATACATTGGAGACTTAAAACAACACTTGTAGGCAGTAATTTTGAGTTTGCATCCGTTGTGTGGAGCCCACAATACATAACAAACATTTAAAGGATTGAAAATGAACAAGGAATTTTTTTTTGATTCCTAGATCATAAAAACAATAAAACGCTTTGCACTTTCAGCTAATCTGCTAAACAAAATGGATTTTTTACCCTTGAAAATAGTCGTCTTATATCTGAACTAAGCTATTTATATAAATAAAAAAAGCCCTGTAAATGCCTAGACTTCCATATTTCTTTCTCAAAAATGTTTTTCCTTTCTGTTGAAATAAATTTAAATATTAATTACTCCCTAGGGAGGAAATCCAGCCAGTCTACAAGCATTTGGACATACTTTAACATTTTTGGTTCATTGTATATTAAGAACTAATACAAACTTTTAATAACATCACAACTTTTTATCAAATTTCTGAAGAGCATAATTTTTCAAATTAATTTCAAACATTTCAATGCATTCTATTTATTTTATTTCTTTAGGAAACTTATTTTACTGATTTAGCGTGGAATATTTATTGATTGATTTGGTGTTTATTTTGTAAAACTCCAAATTTAAACTTATAATTAGAAATTAAACACTGATTTGAGTCTACTGAACAGTAGATAATATGTTCAGTAGACTCAAATCAGTGTTCGATTTCTAATTATAAGTTGGAATATTTATTATAAATTTTAAATTAATATTACTGTACACACAATACACATATAATCCGAATAAAAACATAATTAAAGGTATAAATTAAATGTCATTCTGTGATTTTAAAGGTCTCAATCTGCATTTGATAAAAGTTTTAAGTGAAAAAATATTGATGTTATTTAATAAAATAACGATTTCTTCAAAATTCATTATATAATAATTTTACAAAATTCAGAACGTTTTAGAAATTTCGCAATTTTTTTTTCTTTACTAACAAAAATTGAGTAACAGAAAAATTGCACTGGACTGTTATTTTTTAAGCGTCTTCACGAATTAGCTTAATTTGTGAAACTGTTACTGTTATTGCTACTTTTATAAAAAAAAAAACGGAATGCCCATCTCTAAGGCATACCATCTTTTCGAACTATTTCAAAATAATATTACGGATATTTTTTTACAAACCTATAAAATAAATGAAATTACGTTCCTATGAAGATAACAATACACGAGTGTGTCACATGATTTCTGGTCTACAAGAGAAGGCCGATGAGGAAATTATGTCTTAGCTTATTAATGTTGTGCAAATCTGTATTAACGGCTCCCGTATCTCGTCCTTAAGCCACATAATTAACTACGTACATAACAGGTTTATGGGCTATTTGGGGGGTTAACCCTCTGATCACTTGCGAAAATCACTAATAAATAAAAATCGCAGTATTTAAATTTATTTCAACAGATAAGAAAAACGTTTTTGAGAAAGGAATATAGAAGTCTAGGCATTTACAGGGCTTACGACCTGTCATTGGCTGGTTTAAGTGGCCACTTTACACTCTGTGTAACATTCACCATTATGCCCATGTTTAATTATCCACATTTCCCTAACTCTTCCATCTCGGCGGCCTCCATCGGCGGCCTCCGTGGTGTAGTGGTCAAGACGCTTGACTCACGCACGGAAGGTTCCGGGTTCGATTCCCGGTGAGAACACAAAAATTAAAAATGTGATTTTTCTCAAGCCTGGTTGTTCTGTGATGTATTTCACCACTGTAATTGGGCCTCCTGGCCTGTTGTGGTGCAAAAAAAATGAAATGAAATCTTTTGGACGTACTCAAACATTGTTAAAAATTCCAGTATTTAAAAAGGTTTATTTATCATTTTTTTGCACATTAACTCCTAAAATTGTTTTATATAATTAATTCAGATATTTAAACAATAATTTGCTTATGTAAAAATCATTTTATAGAAATTCTGGATGTTTCAATCACGAAATTGGTGTCTACAATATATTTTTAAACCAATACGAAGCTGTTGAGAGTATTTATACTTTTGTAATCACTAAACAACCAGCCGATAACATATAGTATCTGTAAATACCTAGATATTATTAATTTTAACGGCTTCATCGTTAAAAAATAAAACAAAAGTACAATAAAATAAGAAAATAAATTAATTGACTAAATAAAAATTTCGCATCTGATAATTTAATCATCGCATACAATGGCACAAATCCAAAATTGTCATTTGAAAAATAATAAAAAATAATAAAAAATAATAATAAAAATAATGTTTGGATAATTTAGATAGTGCAATTTTTGTGAAAATTACCTCAAGGGCGCTGTACAAAAAATAAATATCCCACCACGTCTTGCAGCTACAGAGCGCATAGACGATTGGGATTCTAGTTCCGCGTCTCCAATTATGATATATATGAGCTAGATAACAGCACGTCTTGCAACTACAGAGCGCATGGATAATAAGAAATATAGCCCATATTTCCCTTTTTATTTTTTTTATTTTTTTTATTTGACAATGAAGTTTAGAGTTTAAGTGATATTTTAAAAACGAAATAAAAAGCAAATTTATGAAATTAGAAGTTAGATAGCAACAAGTCTTGCAGCTACTGAGAGCATGGATAGTTGAAATTCTAGACCCCATTCACTAAATGTAGATATTTGATAGTTGATAACATTTACATAATATGATAAAAATAATATGATAGCTAACATAACAAAAAATCTTGCAGCTTCAAAACGCATTGACAAATGAAATTTCAACAACATAAGAATGATTTTAAAAAGTTAATAATAAAAATTAAAAAAAACTCCTGATGTTCCATGAATATTATTTTCTGTCAGCACAATAAACGTCATATTTTTTTAACGTTCAATGTGTACTTAAAAGCAAAAATATTTAAACGTCAATTAAATTCAAATATAAAATATAAATAAATATGGCATAATTATCAATTTGTCTTCATTATTTATTTTCGTTTATTGAATATTTGCATTATAACCGGCCAGGAGGCCAAATTACACTAGTAAATTATAGCACAGAACACCCACGTTTGAGAAAAAAATAAAATTATTTTTGGATTCTCGCCGGGAATCAAACCCGAAACCTTCCGAGTGTGAGTCAAGCCTCTTAAGCTATACACCATGGAAGCCGCATGAAAACATAAAAAAATATATGGCGTAAATAAGTAAAGTTGAGCCTTTGTTTTTTGGAACGAATGTTAGTTCACTGATAACGCGGGTAGAGATAAACTGCTCTTCGGTAAAAAAAATTGGCGGCCTCCGTGGTGTAATGGTCAAGATGCTTGCCTTACACACGAAAGGTTCCGAGTTCGATTCCCGGTGAAAACACAGAAAAAAGTGTTTTTTCTTAAGCCTGGGTGTTCTGCGATGTAATTCACCACTGTAATTGTGACGCTGTAGTTTACTGGCCTGTTGTGGTGCAAAAAAAAGAGAAGAAAATAAAAATAAGTTTTTTGAGTTTTTCCAGTGTTATACCCGGGTGCAATTTATTTAAGAGAAATCAATGTCATTGTAGTTTTGGCTCGGTACTATTATATTCGTCAATCTGTTACATTACATACTACTCTTCAAGAATATTGTTTTCAAAAGACCATGGAGTGAACAGACATTTTTATATAATAATATAATATTTTTTCAATAATCATCGGAAAAAAACTTAAGTCATGTATTAAACCCCAGTATTCTATGGCTCTGAGTTATAGTTTTGGTTCCCGAGCTCAAATAAACACCCCTCTCCTATTATTCTCAGTGACCGATAATGGACTTGATTATTTACAGCGAGTCACCATTTAGGAGCAGTGACTTGACAGAAATACGTGTGACAGAGCTCGTAATTTCACGAAAAACGACGGATTCATGTGAAAATTATTGTAACAGAAACCACAGTGCAACTTTGCAAGGTTAAATTAACATATGAAGGGTACAGGATATAAAGGATTGATGTCAATTTTTATGTGTTTTAAATCAATAATGGCATTTGACGGCAAATCACATGATTTACATTTCTGTTTAAATAAAATTTAACATAAACGCTCAACTTTCAAATATAATTGAACAATAAAAACAAATGTTTACATAAGTGAAAGGGTGAATGCCATGGAAATGTCTAAGAGGTTTGAAAATTTAAAAACATTCTTTTTCAAAATTTAAATTATTTACATTCATCTGTTATTTTTTTACTTATTTGGTTTACCAACAATAAACAATAATATTTAGACAAAACTATACATAAATATGTAAATTTAAAAAAAAAACTACTTATTTTTCATTAATTACATTAAAACACTAATAAAATACATGTTTCAATAAAATTAACAATATAAATGATTATAATTGAAATTAATTTTTTGTAAAAATTAATCAATAAATACATCTTATTGTACACATGTACACATGTCAACATGTACACACGTAAACGTAAATGAAATACAAATTTAAGTAAAATTATAAATATAAATTATTAAAAGTAAATTGTTGTAAAAAATTCATTCATTTGTATATTACTAATAAACACAATAAATAAAATACTAATAAAATATTATTTAAATATGCAAATTTTCTATATATATCCTGTAACTTTCAGTGTTTATTTTACTTTTTTACTCAGTTTTAATATTGTTTGCTTATTGCTAAAAGCAACATCGTCTTCTTCTTCCTTTACGACTCCTGCATGAAGTTGGCGACCATCATTCTGAACTTCCCTCGTTCCTGGGCCAGTCTAATCAGAGCTGCTGCATCTGGTACACCAAACCACCGTCTAAGATTTCTGAGCCATGATTCCCTCTATTTTTACTTCCAACATAAGTTGGAGAAGAGCATACTTCTCATTGCAAAATGCGTGATCAAAATATGATCTTTTGACAGTGGCCAGAAACTTCCTCTCTTTATTCATGATGCTTGAAACTGCTTCATTGGAGACAATATCAGTTAACGAGATTCGCAGCATTCTCCTGCACAACCATAGTTCAAAGACTCTTATTTTTTTTTCATCGTTGAGACTTTGAGAGTCCGACCCTTGATTCCATACAGCAACGCCGTCAATACATTGGCTTTAATTGCCCTCCATCTTGTGCTTAGACCCAAATCTCGGTTGAGTAAGAGTTTTATAAGAGAATAGGATTATAAAAAATCTAAAACATGCAGTATTTAAAATTAACATCAATCCTGATGATAATTTAGAAACTAAGAACCCCATATTTTACCCATCACAAATAAAATGCAATAATTAAAAGTGTTAAAAAGTAAACAGTTTAACTATTTACGAGATATTTATTAATAGTGCTAACATTTGTATAAAAAATGTACTTTTAATAAGTTGCATGTAAAACTATTTAATTAATAAGTACAAAGTAATTTTGTATAGGTGCATGTGAGAATATAAATTATATGAAGTTTATAACGTTCAAATTTGACAAATGAACACAAGCGCATGAAACAATTTATAATGTCTATGAAATTCAGGAAAAATGGCTTATTTTTACAGACAAACATAGGGTGCTTACTTTCAAATGAATCATTTTTTGATTGTCACACTTTGTTATCGCTAATGATGTTAAGATACTATGGGTATAGTATGAAATATTATAAAAAATGTTAGTCTGGTTCGCTAAAGTAAGGTGTTGTATATAATATTGCAGATGATTTTAACCTTATGAATGCCAAGCAGAAATACAGGTTTAGACTTGATTTTCCAACTATATTTCAAACTGTGAGCAAGTATCATTTAATAATAATAATAATTAATTTACAGCCATAAAACAATTATACTGAGGGTGTCTAATACATTTGGACGAGGCCATACGGCCTAAATAAAACAGTATTTGCTTTAAAAAATATTGTTTTTGGTGAATAAAAGTCATCAAAAAAGATTTAATTTTCGCGAAATAGATTTTAAAATACTTAGGTATGGGTTGCGCCTATTCCTCGGGGGCTAATTTTCTGAAATTGAAATTTGCCACAGGATTTGATTAGATTTTCTCCCCAAATAAAAAGGGTTTCCCAATTTAAAAAAATACGGACCCAAACACAGCGCACATATAATTCCCGGGACAAAAAATCGTTCGCGAAAAAATACGTGCACGGTGGCTCAAATTCGTGGGTGCCTAACACTTTTCAATTTAAAAAAAAATATTTTGGAAACATAAATGGACAGTGATAAGTGGATATATCAAAATAAAACATTAAGGAAAATTGTATGGTTTAAAAGGGAGATGCATTCAAAAAAAGAAATTAAAATAAGTAAATAATCATTTCGTGGTTTATTAAATTGAGAAAATGGGTTGCATTATAAAAAAAGATGAAACGTTTATTTACTATCGCTAATTTGTGCATCTGGCCTTATACCGTTTTGTTCTTATTAATTAAATAAATTCTAAAATATAATATTAATTATTTATATCTACCCTAATCCAGCAAGCGGCTGGTTGCCTTAATGATAGAGGAAGACATTTTGGAAATGAGAGGAGATTAGTTGCAACCTAAGCAACCTGTTTTCATTAATGATAAGATGTATCATATTTTACAGTTCACCGCTTCTTTGACATGCAGCTAGCAAAATAGTTTTTTTTTTTTTTTAAACTTGAAAATGCAATGTCACAGAAAACAGAATCAAGCTTCGACAAATGAAAACATATAAGAATAAAATTCATTAAAATGTTATACCGATTTGATATGATGAAGTGATATTTTTTTAAAAAACGGTGTTTTTACACTAGAATATTTTATAGTCCCTGGACTGGTACCCGAAGCGAAGGACTGATTATCTTACCTTCATGTAATAAAAAAAATATATATCATTATACGCTGCAATTGTTGTACCAATACAGTTCCCTATGCGCCATTAGGTGCGGAAAGGGAATGAGGAGGAGGTAGTTAATCACCGTTATTTAGAATTATGAACGTAATGATCATTAAACTATCCACGACAAATATTACTTACATAAAATTAATATTTCACTGAGTATACAAGGTAATTAGTAATTAATAATCAAGAGTTTTAGATATTATACAGCAAATATTCATCAGAAGGCTGTCGGCGTTGAAAAGTGTTATTGTTTTATGACGCTTTGACAGCTCTGTTGGACTGTATTGTATTTATCACAATGTTCAAGCACATGACTCCCCTTACAGCTGATAGCAAAAAAACTATGCCACATGTGACATTACTTGGTAGAACTTAAGAAAAGCACTAGTCATTATAAAGAGTTTTGCGAAAGAGTTGGGCGCTTACACTGTAGTAACTACAGACACTGGCAATACTAAATGCTAGGCCTTCCACGTAAATCAACCTTCATAACATGCCACCGGCTGCCACAAAATGCTTCTATAATCAGCGCTGGTACTAGATGTGCTACGCAACATATTGACACAAAGCGTGAATTCAACTCGTTAATTGTAATTGCCTACTTCAATCAGCATTATTCAAGCATCTGTTATAATTCATTAAGTTTTAATCGTAGTAATACAACTCCAAGTAAAACGTTAGTAAATCTAAATTTATTTCAATAGAGAGGGAAAACTTTTTTAAGAAAGGAATATGAAGTTATTTTATTTTTTATTTATTAAAGAAAAACAACAGTTGTTACATAAGAATACAAAATATAAAAAAATAGAACATACATCCAGTTAAAGTTTTTCACAAACATAATGAGAGAACATGTTACACAGTAAAGAGAAAAGTAATATATTATATAAGACATGAGAATAAAAAAGAGCTCCTAAGAAGGATAAGGGATGAGGAAATAGAGTGAAGGAGAGGGATTTAAATAATATGGTTGACCAATTCAAAATTTTGATATTATAATAAAATAAACATAATTGAAGGAACATAAACTTATAACACACTGACAAATGTTTCATTTTACAGTGTTTCAAAAAGTTGTTTATTGAAGTCACAAAATGTTGTATTAAAAATATCTAAATAGGGACAAAGTGAATTAAATTTGGAGCAGCTACAATATGTAAACGAATTTTGAATACAATTTTATTTGGGCAATGAATTATAAAAAAATTTACAGAACATAGACCTGTCATTGGCTAGTTTAAGTGGTCACACACTGTGTAACATTCACAATTCAGCCCATGTTTGAACTACTACACTTTCTCAACTTTTCCATCTGTTGACTTTTGTGAAGTAAATTAGCTGAAACCTTTTTTACGTGGGTGAGATTCATCCGGCTGAACCAAATCACCTAACAGATGGAAGAGTTGAGGAAGTGTGGATGTTTAAACATGGGCAGAATGTTAAATGTTAAAAAGTGTGTAAAGGGGCCACTTAAAGCAGCCAATGACAGGTCATCAGTCTTCCAAATGCCTTGACTTAAAAGAGGAATTGAGGATAGGAAGTTACATTACATTTTTTTCTGTGATGATAAAACTTCTTATGCATTTTAAAAATAAAATATAACATTTCCAGAGGCACTTTTAGTTGTATGGTACCCAGTACGTGTGTGGACCCAACATGTTTCCCTTATATGGTCAGCTTGAAAGTCTGGAATTAAAAGTGGAAATCTTTTAATCTCCTAGCAATTTAAAATTGTAGGATACGTGACAAAATGTCTACCTGTAATAACAATAGCTCTACATATAGGGCACGTGTTATTGAATTACCTGGCGATATGTTTGAGGAAAAATCCCATACAAAATGCTGTGGGCTACATTTTCAATTATAAGCCCAGCGTGGCGTTCGTAATCGTTTCATAGAATTTGATAATATTCGGATTAAGTCCATTGTTGGAATTTATTTCAAATGTTCACATCATATTTTGTAGTGCATTGATAAAAATGCAGGGAATTATTAAATCATGATACGAGGTACTGATTCATTTTTTTTAAACCGTTGAAAATAATGGGCACACAAATTGAATTAACGGCAAAAATTTCATGCTACATTTAAAGTTAAACAATTTTAACATTATATACATTCATAGTTTTGAATTATTAGATTGAAACTACGAATTCCATTTCTTAGATGAAACAATTACATGTAATAAAAATGGTTTTATTAACAATACATAGTTGATTACCGAGGCACAGTTTATAATGATAATCTAGAACGACGCATGCCTGTGAACATGCCCCGATTCGCTAGAAAATCCGTGTTGAGTCGGAGCACTTGCGATGCGTTTAAATAGATACATGCATATACACACAAACATACATATATATATTCATACACATGTATAAAACATATTATAATTTTTACAATAATATTAAGCCTAATTATATCGTACAACATATGAAATATTTTATTGTGAAATATTTTTATTTATTTTCCATTCTAAATATATTTATGTATATTGGTCATTCACCAATTATTCCACATTCTATCACAGTGATTTATTTCCATTCGAGCAAACCAATGAGGAACTTCATCCCTACGGGAAATTGGATACAAAAAATGTTTTCTCACGCGGGGTAAAAATTAGAGCATTAAATTGTATGACAAAGTTTCTTGAAAATGTACAGAAAAAATAATAAAAAATATTTTGATAAAAACGCACTTCTTTAAATGACGTCACTGGTTCATGTGAATCGACCTATGATCTGAGAGCTATGGAAAATTTCCGGTCTGCTTGTTGCTTCTGGACCTATAGGAAGAACTGAATGAGAATAAGCGGAAATGAACCTCTGACGTTACACGCGGAGTTATTTCAGAAATACAAAACTTTGAAAAATCGTAGCGCCGATAATACGATATATAAAATTAAAAAAAAATATTTTTAACTTGGTTTAACAGTCTATTAACAAATAAAAAAAAATAAAAAAACTACTGAACTTCCTCATTACTTAAACCAGATATGAATTTTAAAAAGGATTTAGACCATTTTATACAGGACACATATTAAGAACAAAGATTTTTAAACATTAAAAGATTAGGTTTTTGTAAATTAAGTGAATAATAATAATAAAAATGGTTTATTAACAAAAATAACAATTATTTTATCTACAACGAGTACATACACAGTTAGGTAATAGATTTCTCTGGATCATGTCTAGTCTGCCTAACTAGATACAGCCTGTTTTAAGGCAGACGTTTTTATGAAAATTAAACAATAATATTACTTCAAAAATGTTTTGAGTATGACCAAATGCTTGCAGATTGACTGATTTCTCTCCCTAGGGAATCGTTCATATTTAAATTTATTGCAACATAGAAGGAGAACATTTTTGAGAAGGGAATATGGGAGTCTAGGCATTTACAGGGCTTACGACCTGTCATTGGCTAGTTTAAGTGACCATTTTACACCCTGTGTAACATTCACCATACTGACTATGTTTGAACATCTACATTTCCTCAACTCTTAAATCTGTTGACTTTTTTGAAGTAATGTTTAAACATAGACAGAATGGTGATTGTTAAACAGGGTGTAAAGTGGCCACTTAAATAAGCCAATGACAAGTCATAAGCCCTGTAAATGCCGAGACTCCCATATTCCCTTCTCAAAAATGTTCTCCCTCTATGTTGCAATAAATTTAAATAATATTACTTCCTACAAGTAAATTAAATATACAGTTAAACAATATTAATTTATACCATTTATTATGTAAAAGTGTTTTTGAGTAAATTTTCCGATTTTTCTCGACCTAAACCAAGTAACCATTTTTTTACAAATTTATTAAATTGAATCCGGGTCATGATTTTGCAATGTTTGGATAACAAATTAAACATTTTGGGGCCCAGAAACCTGATATTTCTTCGCCCGAATTCAGAGTTTGTGGTAGACCCCATGACCCATCCTCTAGTTTGACTTCTGGTAATGTGGGAGTGTTCCTTTTGGGATTCGATAGAATAATTTGCTTTCATAAACATTTTTATTCTAAAGATATATAATATATACTTAAACAATAAATGAGAAAAAAAAGAAAAACTTAATTGAAAAAAGAATGATCGTTAATGTATGCGTTTTTCATGGAGGTAATTGATAATAAATAAAAATAACGAATGCTCACTCTGCGTCATATCCAAAACATGTTAAAATAATGTTTTTTTTTAAAACAGATTTTTCTTAGTAAAATTAATAATGCATTTAGAGGGTTTATCAGTATACCGACGATTTAAAGTTTAAAAACGTCTCATTTGGCACCCTAAGCTTTTTAAAATATATGATGCCGTATATACATCACTACGGCGCAGTTATATCACTCAGTCAGCGTTTCAGCCAGGACAGGTCTAGTCTTCCGCCCCTCGTCTGTAGTTCTCGGTGATTGATGAAACGGGGGAGTTTCCAAACATGCCGCCTGGCCTATTTTTCTTCGTCCCGTGGGCCGCGCTACTGACGGACGAGCAACCATCCCCTGTCATAACATTGAACTAGGATCACATGTGAAGACAGATTGGATTACATATTAAATAAACAACTTACACCGGGTGATGAGTCATACTGTCACGAATAGAGCCGTAAAAAAAACCAGACAGCCGCGAACGTGTAAACTCAGCTTATCATACAAAAGCGCTATAACAGCTTTTATAGAACTAGAATATTTTATTATTTATTTATTTATTTATCAACAAACACGGCACGCAGTGCCTTTTACCTTAAAATAATATAAACATTTCAATATAATGTGAAAAATTAAAAAATTAAAAATAAAAGTATTATTTTACATAAATACTAAATATATAACACAGCTGTTTTGTAAAAAAAAAACATATTTAGATATAAAAATAATTAACAATGTGTGCAAATAAAATTTTAAAAGAAAAATAATTTACGGATATTTTTCTTAAATGGTGCAAAATATAAGTAAATAAATTACAGTAAAACATTCTAGCAAATAGAAACGTTATTTTATATTGAATGATTTTATTTATTTAAACGCCTTATAGGCTTTTGTTTGTTTCACATATATAATTATTAAGTAAGGAATGTATTTTACAAGAAAAGTAGCAAATAAAAATTATTCAAAAAGAACAAGAAAAAAAGCATGTTTACATATTAGTCAAAAACATATGGGAGAACATTAAATGCGTACATTCATTGCAGTTCAGTAGAGAGAATGAAATTGCATTTTTTCCCAATAACGATGTTAAAAAATCTTAAATTTGAAGAAGTCTGAAAAATATCAATTTTAGAATACAAATATAGGTTAATGAAAGGTACACATTGGGTATTTAAATTTAAAGACTAATTATTGATACACTGACATTTGGTGTAGATACATTTACATAAAAAAGGTTTATTTAATCGGGTAACTCGGCCAGGCACTCGCAAGTTCATAAATTGAAACAGTTGGGAACAGTAGAATATTTAATTTAATATTTCAAATAAAAATAGACAATCATTTAGTTTTTTTCTATTATCCGATGTTGGTACATTTAAAAATTTATTTGCGTTTAGATAATTAATATGTTTAACTGGAATATTTTGTTTAAAATTAAGAAAACGTAAAAAATTATGTTAAACTTTTTAAATATTATTTATCTGCACTTTATAAAATGGTGACCATAATAACCGAGTCGTATTTAAGTTGGCCACGTACAAAAGTACATATTTTTTAAATTATTTTTTTGTAGCTGCCTGGATATTTTTATAAGACAAAAGAATTGACCTCACTGCACTTGATAACACCAATATCTCATTTTTTAAAATTGTGGACTGGCTTTCTGTATAACTACAATTATATTCATAACTCATTTAATTTTATTGGTTAGTTGAAAGAAGTTGCCGTTTCGCAATACGTCCGCTATTGTACTGCTATGTATGTATAAATATTTAAATAAATAAATATATTAATATGACCATAATAAATGACCTTCTTTTTTTATTTTAAATTTTAAATTCGGAGCTCGATTGTTGTGAACTCTTGAATCTCATTAACTTCAAAATACCTAATCGAGTCACTAGAAGTACGGAGTTGTTTGGAACTACGAGTACATACGTAGGTACTAACTATGCACGACACTCTCCGATTCCGCGTTTACATTCATTAGCCAACAAATTTACTTGTGAAATAGACATTTTTAATACGACAATTATCCATTTTAAAACGTTCTTAAATGCACTGTTTGAAACTAATTATTAATGTCGTAATAAAACTTTCTTTTTCATACAATTTTTTCTCTTTTTTTGATGTGTATTATTATTTATTATTATCTTTTTCTGAAATTGATGTATCAAATATTTTTGTGTACAAGATATTATGTTATTATCTTATATATACTTACTGTTAACTAATTTTTATTATTTGTTTTTAACAATAATTTGTTTATACCATTTTTTTTATACTTATAAGCATATGTAAATGTATTTATTTTTTTAAGTTAAGTTTAAGTTATAGTTTTAATTTATTTACAATTTGCTTTCTAATTCAATTACTTTTTTTATACCCATTTATTTTTTTTTTTTCTTTTTTACTATGTAAAGTTTCACTTTTTATTTTGCATGGCAGTGTGCTTTTTATTGTTTCTACATGTAAACAAAAAAGCGTTGTTTATCTTTTAAATTTTTACTCACAATGTTGGTACTTCCCTGTATATTTTTTGTAAATGTTGTAAAATTAAATAAATAAAAATAAATAAATAATATGAGTAAAACAATACAATTTTGTAATGAAATTTAAAAAATGGCCATTAAAATTTCAAATTAAACAAATAAGTGTTTTGCTCGGATGTTTTTAGTAATCGGGATTCTTTTAGGAAAACATATTTAGGTGCAAAAATGGGAAATAAGAGTTCTTAAAAAAACCCATAAAAATAAAACGATAATAACAACCTTCTTTTGATGGTCCAAGCATCTTCTTAGGCGAAGTAATAAAAAATATAACTATCCTTAGTTGTACGAGAATTTGCGATAAAAAATAATGTCTCACAATATCATGAACCACTAACAGAGGTAGTTATCATTATGGTTGTTAGAAATTACTTAATAGAAAACTCTAAAAACGTAGTAAGATACTAAGACTTACCCTATAAAAAACATTGGATCTACAGTTGCTCTCAAAGCAAGGGTAATGAAGAAATTGATCTCTACGAAAAAAAATGAAAGCTAAAATTAGAATTATTTAAAAAGAAATACGCATCGTCCTTACAAGGATTAAATGTATGGAAGATTGAAAGAATAACATTTATGTTTTTTTTTATTTTTATTAAAAACCAACATTTTTGTTTTTGTGATTTTACTTAAATATTTCACAATTAGGAAAAGGGAATCAATTTATTGTAGAGTAGGATCAAACTTGGGACCTTTGATCTGTGAGTCCGTGACACTAGCCAGGAGATGACAACGTTTCAAAGGACATTGCGTTGGGACTCCAATTGAAGCGTATCGAGATCATTTTGTTACATTGGAAGCAAAGATAGCAAACTCCCGTTTTGGTGTTTTCGAGAAAAATAACAAAAACTGCTATACTAATGCCAAAGAGAGTCTTCATGTTAGAAATGTTATTTTCACTGAACTTAAACTTTAAGATACTAATAAATTAGCTTTAATAGAAACACGAATTCAAAAAAGTTTCTTAATATTTGTATGGCACTTCCATTTTGAATATTTAAATCTGAAGCCTGTTATTGGTCGAATCAAACGGCTGATGGATATTGCTATGCTTCCAAACACTATTGTCAAACCATCAGAAGTATGATTTTAAACTACATTTGCAACTTAACTAATGATTTTTATAAAAATAAAGTTGACAAACTACAGAATGACATTATAGGTTGTTATCTTTGCTTCCAATTCCCCTTACATGAAACATATTCCAGGATAGGAAAAATACAGTATCTACTCGATGAATTAGGGAAGTCAGTGCTGATTTCATTTGTGTTGGTGTAGTGAGTGCCTTGACAAAAAGACGGGTACGTCACAAAACGGTAGACATAAAAAAGTCGGTTAGTAGTTAAATACTAATATTTACTAACATTAATTGAAATGAAAAAAATTATATCTGAAATATGGTTCATAAAGTGATAAATTGCCTAAATCTTTTTTTATTTTTATTTATTAAGGAAAAACAACAGTTGCTTTATATAAATACAAAATAAAAAAAATAGAACATACATCCAGTTAAAGTTTTTCACAAATATAATGAGAGAACATGTTACACAGTAGAGAGAAAAATAATATATTCTATAAGACATGAGAAAAAAAAAGAGCTCGTTAGAAGGATAAGGGATGAGGAAATAGAGTGAAGGAGAGGGATTTTCATAATATAGTTGACCAATCCAAAATTTTGATCTTATAATAAAAAAAACATAATTAAAGGAACATAAACTTATTAAACTGACAAATGTTTCATTTTACAGTGTTTCAAAAAGTTTTCACAAAATTTTGGATTAAAAATATCTAAATGGGGACAAAGTAAATTAAATTTGGAGCAGCTACGATAAATAAACGAATTTTGAACATAATATGTAATTTTCTTTCTATAAATGTTCTCCATTCTTGTTGTAATATGTTCATTATAAATTCACATTTAAACTTGTAAAATTCAAAAAGGTTTTTGTGTGTTTAAACTGCTTGTATTAATATTTATTTTTATGAAACATTTCAGAAATAATGCAAATACAATTCTATAAAAGGTAATACCTAATCCAATGGTAGTTTATCTAATGAAAAATAATTTAAGCATAATTATTTTGGGAATCTTTGAAACATTCTCTTCAGGTTGGCAACTTTTCCCACCTACACAAACAATTTTGCAAAGATAAGTCAACAAAACCTTTTTGGATAACATATTTCTTTAGCCCTAGGCAATGTTGCCACGTGGAGCAAATAAATAATTTTACGGTGTATGTTTCATAAAAACAGAACTGAGCTAACAATTATGCCTTCTCTTTCTTTAAAATACAAATGTTTTTTTGCTCATCTCCGTTAATCCACACCTATTTGCGTTTACAAAAAGCTCTTCAAATAACTTATTCAGAGGTGGATTATCCCCTGAAAAGAGCCTTTGGCTAAAACATAATGTTACAAGGTAAATTAAAACTTATCTCCCAAAGCTATTTTTGCGTACAAAATATATGAACAAATAAACTTTTGATACAAAAAGGATAGGTATAAAATTTATCAGATGAATTTGTTTAAAATTATTATTATTATTATTATTAATTTTTTTTTCAAAAATATTCACAAAATAATCTTGAATTAAAGTCCTGCTGAGTTGCATACATACAACTCGTCAGCAGGATTTTATAAATTGCGTCGATTATTCACACTTAACCTACATTACAATAATTTTCCTTTAAAAACATTACATATTACATTATCAAACATTTAAAACTATCACCTATACAAAAAACTTTTTTCTATTAACCTTTTGAGCAAACGTCTAACTCCTGTATTTAACTCAGTATTTTTAATATTGTTTGGTAACATGTTAAAAATTTTAGGTATACTGTATTGCAGTGTCCTTTTGCTCTTCCATACTAGTAAACCTGGTGTTGTAATTATGTACCAACTTGTGTTTATACTCGGAGTGCGACGCATGCTGACAAATGTATTTGTACCAAAGTAGAGCCCTAACAGATAATTTATTTACAGATTTATACATCAATGATATTGAAATATTGTGTCTCTGGTGGTATACATTTTTATGTTGTAGCAATTTGATCATAGAATTTCGCAAAGTTTGAATAAAATTCAAATTAGTTTCACTTGATAACCCCAAGAAAGTTATAGCGTATCGTATAATTGATTCAGAGAGAGATAAATAAATAATTCGTAAAGTATTAACAGATATAATATATAGTATTAACAGATATAAACTTTGTTTAAAATAACTAAATAATAGAGTATTTTGTAAGCCATCGGTTTCAAACGTGACTGTTCCTTCGTCAAAACACAAAATTAAAATGAAAATTAAATATTTCACTTCTTACAAAAAAACAAGTAAGAATTTTAAGTGAACATTGATTTTAGTTAGTTAAACAATTGGTTAATGTTAAAATTAAGATTACGTTTAATGTTGACTTGAAATTCAAATGATCGATATATCAACAGAGATGGAAAACTTTTTGAGACGTGTCATTTAAGTGATAAATTTGGACAATAATTCAGTAATTCAGTCAGATGAATATCTTCACAACAATAAAGCTCTTTAACTTCACTCAAATCAACAAATGGAAGAATTGTAGAAATATGGAAGTTGAAACATAGGCAAAATAGTGAATGTTACACAGTGTGTAAAGTGGTCACTCAAACCAGTCAATTACAGGTCGTAAGCCCTGTAAATGCCTAGACTTCCATATTGCCATCTTTAAGGTATTCTCCATCCCTGTTGAAATTAGTTAATCTGCACAGATGTACTTTTGTCTATTCTTATTCTTATTTTTTGTGGTGGAGATCAGTGCTATGCAAGCTCCTGACGTCACTGCGATCTGTGAAGATCTATTAAGACGGATCTCTGTAAATAGTTCTCGTCTTCCAAGCCTAGGTCTATAAAGAGCCTGGCCACTGTATGGAAGGCGAGAGTATACATTTTGCTTAATCTCTCCCTCCAAACCCAGATCCGAAAGTATCGGGCTATTAGGTAGGGGGCGAGCTCTTTAACATCCTCAGGTGGAATCAGTGGTCGTCCGAGGATGAGTCTCCTGTTATGATGTAAAGCATCACATAAACATATAATGTGTTTAGGTGTTTCTTCATCTGCACTTTCGGAAAGGTTTATTTTAGGCAAGGTGTTTGTTCAATCTGCTGTATCATGTGAGTCTCTCTCCTCTCCTGTAAGGGAGTGAGAGCCCTCACATCATTTCGGCTGAGCTTCATTGGGTCAAAAGTAAAATAACTTTTGTCTAATTATTATTTTTAAAACTTTGTGTTATGGAACAAGAAACAATATGTATGTAACAGTATTTATTTATTAGTTTATTTTACAGAAACAAACAGTCAACCATGATATAATAACATAAAATAAATACGGTTTAAAGACAAACCAGCGAAGTTTCTAAATAAAAATTAAACATATTAAATTGTGGTACAATTAAATTGTTTGTTTATGTGTATTTGTATGAGAGTAAGTGTAGAAGTGTGTTTGTGTGTATTTGTGTGGGATTAAGTGTTCAGGGCCTCGTTTATGATAGGGAGATAAAATTTATCTTCAATTTTATCTACAAAGTAAAATTAAATTTTCTATTTGAAAAATATAATATGTTTAGTTTTTTTTTCTAAACATGTTCAATTACCGGTTACCGACGAAGATACTTTGAATTTACATAAAAATATACACACTTTCGTACATAAATATCGATATAAGTTTGAACCGTCTCAGTGTATACCGATGAAGATAGCCGTTCATAATCGCGGCCCAGGTGTGGGTAAGTGCAAGCATCATAAAATAGCAAGTCAAAAAAATAATTTAATTTATTTTTAAATAAATTCAGGGGCGTGTTAAATGTATCTATTGATGAAAAAATATCATTATAGTTAGAGCAAGAACGATAGAGGAAAGAGTGTTGTGCATAGTGAGTGCTACAGACTTGCAGGTGGAATAAATACTTATTTCTTGTCAAGCGAAAGGGGACATTAAGATTAATTTATTAATAAATAAATATAAGAGTACAACAGGGCGTTTAAGAAAAACATTTTTATTGATGATTTTATTTTCTTTGCACAACGCGATTCGTGTTTAGGCGACTTAAATTTGAACAGGCGCGTCTTGGCGCCGGCTATTTGATTCTAAAAAATACATAGGTGATCTCCTGTATAAAGACAATCAAATTGAAAACGCTGGACTTTTTCAGTTACATTATTGTAGACATCTGAGCTCTGATTGTTACGCTCATCTGAAGAAATTACTATCGTACTACGAAATCTGTCAGAAAAAAACTTTGGACTTACACGACTGTCAAGGTCCAAAACCAAAAAGACAATACATACATATTATAATGTGATGTTATGTTATGTTACGTCTGTGTTGTTCTTCCGAACGCTCTCTTGGCCGTAAATAACACTGTTATTGCGCGTATTTTGTATGTAAATACGCACTATAAAAGCGTTTTCTACGGCCGAGAAAGCATTACCAGCTCGGGAGTGTTGTAAGTATAGTAATTGTGTGCTTTTTAATGTTGAATTAAAATTTGTTTCCGATGTACACTATTTTGCAGAAAGAAAATATAATGACTTAAAATGAAATAGACGCACTATATCAAAAATATGCTATTTATATAAATTATTAAATAATAATTTAGACTCTTTAAACGTACTTTTCAAAATAAATTTTTCATGTCCAATAACAAGAAATAAATATTTATTATATCCGCCAGTCTTACAAACTAAGTATGCGCAACACTTATCCCTCTATCGTTCTTGCTCAAACGATTTTTTTTTCATCTTTTGATGTATTTAACATGCCTTTTCATTAAAAAAATAAATTTGGACTTATTCTATCTGGATGCTTTATGATCTCATTTGCTTTTTAATGATGCTTACGCCTACACACACCTAAACACTTACTCGCTCACAAACACATCTCTACAGTTACTATCATACAAATACACACAAACACACCCTTTTACATGTACTCGTATAGTATATACGCACGCACACATTAAAAAATGTACCATATATTTATATATTTCAATAATTTTTTATTTATTTAATTTTTTAGTTTTTTAACAATAAAAATAAGAGGTAAAATAGAGTATTAAAAAAATAAAGGATAATGACGTAGCAGTGAAATACACATTAACAGTAAAAATAGCAAACAAAAAATTCCATAAAGGCATGGGCTTGTTCGTGGGTAAACAAGAAATGTTTATGAATTTTGGCTCCTATAATAAAAAGACAGGTATAATATTTTTGTGTAATAAAAGAAAGAAAAAATAAAATATTTTGTAATTAAAAAAGGAAAAAAAAAATACAAAAAAAAAACATCTAAATATTCCTTATTATTAAAGGGCAATAAAATAAATCATTAGTTTGAATCCGGGATAGTGCATGTTTTTTTAAAAAAGGAAAATTTCGAAAGTTTGTAAATCTGCATTTTTCTCCTTACTTGTAAAAGGCACAATATACCGTTAGTTTTTTTTAAACTCTAGACTGTGGTACAAAATAAACATAGAAACATACTACATATTTAATATTTTTTTTCCATATTTTATAAAAATTAAATTATAATGTAACCCTGCAACAGCAAAATAAATTAGCAGCACCACTCCTGCCGGTAATTGACTGAATCTCTTTCACACAAACACCGGGCACAAAACAGCGTGTCTGTATTCCTTGTTTTTTTTTTTTTCTTTTTGCTCTCTCTTAAACAAATCTATTGCCGTATTAGCGTCACATTCATTTTTCGAATAGCAAGTGTAAATATTTTTTGTAAAAAAATCCAGAATAAACACAAAATTTGCTTTTCAAATCCAATGCGAAAATGTCAGTTTGAGAATTGCAAAATATACAACTTCTCCATTTGAATAAATAAAACAGAAATATCAAATGTTGAATCTTATGTAAACTCGTGTTAAATCATAGCCTCACAACAGTTAAAGAAATAAAATGAATGAAAGCCGTATAGTATTGAAAATCATTAAAAAAATATATTTAATTAACTTTTATTTTAAATGTAATGATAATACATGTTTATATTCATTCTAAATATGTTATGAACTAATTAAATAATGCATTAATAAATATGCATTTTAATTCGAATTCTTTCCTTGAATTTTGCAGTTTTCACTTGTTGTAAAATTCTCATATTGATGCTGCCTAGAATTTTATTCTGTAAGATGACGTAGAATGATAGGGCGCCATCTGGCGAGGAACTTCAATTTCTGGGTTGTAATATCCGTTCGTTCGGTCACGAAAAGTTTCATAACCACATTCATAGTTGTCATTTCGTTTAGAGAATCTAATATTGAAAATGTCGCCCGTAATGAATGAAAAGTTTGGAGTTGAATGGCAAAAATACGTTTTATAAGTTACGTCAATTTGTCAGCGAGAAAACCTGCAAATGTGGTATTTTTTTATATAAAAGAAATGAGTTTGAACAATCTCTTAAATTTTATGAGTTTGAACAAAATTTACTAAAATAGACTCTTACCTTTACTATCACCGTAGTACAACTTAAAAAAAAGGTTTTAAATTACATAATAAATAATTTATATATTTTTTCAAAGTTATTTTTAGCAAAGAAGTATTGAACATAGTTTTGTGGTTCACAATTCCGAAAAAACTATATTTTGGCATTATCGGGCACAATAAGGTCGATTCTATGTTCTGCTGAAAACAACTAGGCCGCTTTCATCCAAAAAAACTGTAATAATGCCTGTAAAAATAGTGTTGATTTTAAAAACAGCATTTTCTAATTTGCAGAAAACACCCACAGCTCTAGAAAAACCTTAAGGCACTTTAAAATTACCACGAAAAATGGTCAAACAGTAATAAAATACTTGTAAAAAGCTACTCTTTGTTAATTATTACGGCGTAACACGGACACAGCCTTAAAAGCCATTATAAGTTTGGAAATTTGAAAAATGTTCACTAATTTGAAATTAATAAATAAATAAATTTAGCAATCAAGATGATTCAGAAATGAGGTGATGAAAATTTTACGATGCAATGACTCTTCTTTCTTGCATCTACTCCTTAGTGGGGCATGTGAACATCACCAGACGCCTCTAGGAGACCTTATCGCTAACCAGCTCTTGCACTTTCTTCCACGCCAATCTAACGTTTATTAGACCGCCGAAAAAAACTGAAAAATTGACACCGGCGGCCTCCTAGGACGGCGGGTGGCCGCAAGTGTGAAGAGGAAGCAACTCGGGTCAAGTCACTTGTTAGGCGTCCACAGCACGTGTCCAAGTGAAGTCCACTTTCCACAAAACACTCGTAATGTATAATAGCCGCTTCGTTCGTTCTCAGACTCCAATGCTAGTTAAGAAGTCATCTACCCAATATTATATAAGGCTCCGTAGCTCAGTAAAAATGGATGCTATCGGTGATAATCGACGCGATGAAAGTTTTTCACAGGGATGGTTTATCGTTTTACTGATTCCAATGGACTTAAGAATTACTATATTTTTAAATATTGCCACACTTCAAGGAAAAGAAACCTTGCTAAGTGCAAAACAAACGACCAACGGACAAATTGAAACTTGACTCAAGTTGACTGTCAAACTGACTGACTGTAAAGGTGTCAAACCTTAACGTTTTTTTGACATTAATTGTGATCGGTGAAGTTTTAAATAGACTTTTAACTGTCGTCAATAAATATTTGTGATTTAACGGAAGGTCGCCATAATAAATAAATGAGAAAATGATGCATCATATTAACTGACGAAATATTAGTCAAATTCGCATACTAATTCTCTGTTCCCAAGAATTCACTTTTTAGGAAAAAAATACACAGATAACCAAAAAATAGAAGTATTTGCTATAACTTTTTTAAATTTCTAGACCAAATTATTCTTAAAATTATTTGAAAAGTATTTTTATATTTGTAAATTTTTCAGAACTTCTGTTTATGTATAATAAACAAATAAATAAAATACGATATGTAAAAATGAAATTGAATGCAGACAAACGTTTTTCATATCGAAAGATTAAAAACAAAAAAGGGTCAGACCCCAGATACTTAAAATCTCAGAATAGGAGATAACGTGTTGAAATGTCCCCAGTAACAGCCTATCATATTGCGCTTACAAGGAGAGTCGCTTTGCGATACGTTGCAAATTTATTGGATGTCATTCGAATCGGGCAATAAACTTTGATTAAACATACCCTTTGCGCAGTAACGCGTACCCTTTAGATTGCCAATATATCGATGCGGTCTATCCTTTTTTCGAATTAAATGTGTTTGAACGCGAGATTCCGGGTAATTTCAGTGCACGGTCAAAGGCATTTTCGCAATTGGGAAACACATATTTGCTAACCAAAAATATTGAACATGTTTATTTGCTATTCTAACTTATTATATTTTATTAATGAATGTTCAAAAACAAAAATCGTGATATTTAAAAAATATATTATATTAACTATACGATATGCCGTGTCAATCGTCGATCACAAACTCTGCTAAGGAATATTTTTTCATACACTCGGAGACATTTGTTAGAATCTTGACGAAATATTATTACACGAGTAATTATAGAGTAATTATTCAAATTAACAGCATGACATCGCGCGGTTTAAATGAGAGCTATGTTTGACGTTTAACACGCGCCGATAATGCAGGGTTGACACCCAATTTCGGTACACCCCTTTAGTGGTTATTATTTTTTAAATCTTAGTTTGCTGTAATATTTGATGATTTTATTTTATAACAGGCGGCCTCCGTGGTGTAGTGGTCAAGACGCTTGACTCACGCACGGAAGGTTCCGGGTTAGATTCCCTTTGAGAACACAAAAATTAAAATGTGATTTTCCTCAAGCCTGGGTGCTCTGTGATGTAATTCACCACTGTAATTAGGCCTCCTGGCCTGTTGTGGTGCAAAAAAAATAAAAAAGTGTTAAAAAATGTTAAAAAAAACATCGCTGCAGTTTTGTTGTTAATTTTTTTCTTTGTCAATAAAGAAGAAATTTTGTTCAATATATATTTTTTTAATGTAGGAGTACAAGCACATTTATCTCAATTTTGTAGTGAAATGTGCAAGTTTATGTTTGTTTATTTTATAATGTATTTTATTTTTGGTACCTAAATACGATGAGTAAGTGTTACCAATTTATTGCAAGTTTTTAAAATAGTTTTTTCTACTGTAATAATAATTATTGTTTCGGTGGATAAATATCGCTTACTTAAAAAAAAAAAAAAAAAAAGAGTATATGAATGTATGTGGCAAGTGACAATCCTGACATTTTGTGAAAATTTTAATTAACGTTTTTCTGAGATGACACATCGTTTGGTAAGTTTAAAAGATTCTCTTTTGACACACATGTTTTCAAATACTTATTTCACGTTTCGTTTTTTTCTAACTTTCCCGAAATTTCACGGCCTAGTGGGAGCTGTCATAGCAATACCTAACCGCACAATAACTGTTGAAATCTATGTTCAAATATATTTTTTCAATGATTTTATTCTAGGATTGAACCAATGACACACATGCATAGATTAGATACAATATATATATACATAATGTTGCTAGACGCGTCACCCTTTGCATTTTGAATGAATGTTATTTAATAAAACAAAATTAAATGTAATAACTAGGCAGGAGATTGTCAATTTTTTAAAGTTCAAAATTAGCAATTAGCAAAAATTGACAAATCTGCTATCTTTCCATACTTTTACTTTTATTTACTTTTTATATATCTTTATATTTTTTATTATATAGTTTTGTATTGTTTAATTTAGTACCTACTCTTATTCGGCATATTATTTGTTTTTCCTATTTCTGAGTATAGAGTGAGTTTCTAGAAACCATATTTCAATTATGTTTTTATATATAATTAATTTATTCTTTTTCTATAGATTTTAATGATACTATTGTTTTGATTTTTTTCAAAACTATTTTATTTTACTATTATACTATTATTTTTTTTATTTGAATATTTATGAATGTAAATTTGTATAATTTATATTTTAATATTTATATCTGATTACCTTTTTTTCATTGAAATCTTTCCAATTTTATTATTTAACACTTATACCTTGTTATGACCAAACCATCGCAACAGACCTTTCTTAATTTGTCGAGCGAATGAATGATGAAAGAACGGCTAAAAAGATTTATGATGCGAATGTGTCTGGTTGTAGAAGTCGAGGAAGGCCGAGAAAGACATGGCATGATCAAGTACAACAAATTCTTGAAAGTGGTCATGTAAAAAGTCGGAATAATCGACGTGCGTGCGTGAGAAGATGTATGAATGTGAAGGAAGCAAAGGAAGTGTGCCAGGACAGAGTGGTGTGGCGTTCTATCCTCTCTGCCTACCCCTACGGGGAAATGGCGTGATGGTTAGTTAGTTAGTTAGTTAGTTTTATACCTTGTTATTCTGGATTGTTATTTTATTGCATCACATGGCATTTTAATTTTATCTAATTAATTTAACTAAGCATTTTTTATTGTTTATTTTTATGGCATGACACGAGCACAGCCTAAAAAGCCTTAATAAGGTTATTTATACTTAAATAAGTGTAATTTAGAATAAATAAATAAATATACTAACAGTAATAATTAATTTAATTAATTTATTTATTAATTTCACAGAATGTTTAAATGTTTTTCTTTTCTTTTTTAATATTAAGTTCACAGATTGTTTGAATGTTTTTATTTTCTTCTTTAATATTAAGTTCACAGATTGTTTAAATGTTTTCTTTCCTTTTTTAATATTAAGTTCATAGATTGTTAAAATTTGTTTAAATTTTTATTGTTTAAATGTATACTATGTATTGTTACAAGAAATGTACTATTTTTTTTATGTACCGTCCCAAATGAGTTTTCTCGTACAACTCCTGGGAATATAATATCATGATATTCATGTCTTATATGTTTTATTAATAAATAAAAATAAAAAATAAAAAAAAAAATGTGAAATAAAAAAAACAATATTAGAAGGTTTAATTTTATATTAATAATGTACCTACCAAAAATATTACTTTACAAATTTATTATGTCAAATTAAATGACAGTATTCATTTTCTGTTGTTTCAAAAACGCAAATTTTAATTTGAACAAATTGGTAATGAAACGTTGCATACTCGCAACGTTTTTGGAATTCATTTTGGTAAGGTGTCTCGGGAGTACGGCTTCAATAACGCCCTTTATGAGAATACGTTTCCTTCTTTTTACAATAAAAATCACGCTATATAACGCATACTCTTAATAAAACACGACGTGCTTAATACATATTTAATTTAGTTTTGCGAAACATTATTAACTTTTGTTTAGCTCTAGTAAGTAAAAATCCAGGGCAGCAATGTCAGGGGAATTAATAAGTAGTAAACGATTTTTATGTTTTTGGAATAGTGCCATAAATATTAAAATAAATATACTGAGCTACTATTCCAATATTTCACGGTGGAATGAAATATTTTTTTTTTTTTTTTTTTATTATTTATAATTTTCGCCAGTGACCGGGTAGCGCCGTAACTGATATTGTTAGACTGGTACCAAACAAATTATTACGTTGCATGCAAGTGAAAACGGGGATGTCTATCATGATTTTTTATCATTACAAACGAAATTAAATTGATCGAATTTAAATAAAACGTTAAATAATTATGTGAATATAATTAATTTGATAAAAACTTGATATTTTACAGGAGATTTTTATGCGCTTTTGTTGATTTGCAAAAAGCATTTGATCGAGTTGATAGGAAAAAATTATGGATGGTTCTATCGGAGTATGGAGTGAGTGACAACCTTGTCCACGCTATTGCTTCTTTGTACAAAGATAGTGTAGCGTGTGTAAGGGTAAATGGGTCATTAACTTCCTGGTTTGACATCCCTAAAGGAGTCAAACAGGGATGTGTAATGTCACCGTGGTTATTCAACATATACATGGATAAATGTATGAAAGAATTGAAAATTATGGATGTGGGAGCGAAAATGAGTAATCTAACTGTCAGTTGCCTTCTGTACGCCGATGACGCAGTCCTCCTAGCTGACAGCGAAGAGGAACTGCAATCCTTGGTTACAAAGGTTTACGAAGTGTGCAAGGAGAATGATTTGCTAATGAATGTGCAAAAGTCGAACGTCATGGTCTTTGAAAGAAATGTAACTATGACTGAATGTAAGATTGTAGTAAATGGAGATAGTTTGAAACAGGTCGAAGAATTTGTATATCTGGGTAGTATGTTTACTAGAGATGGAAATATGGACAAGGATATTGAAAGGAGGGTTAGTGCCGGTAACAGAGTTAATGGTGCCTTAAAGTCTGTCG
The DNA here is from genome assembly GCF_059751315.1 of Micrasema longulum. NCBI lineage: Eukaryota > Metazoa > Arthropoda > Insecta > Trichoptera > Brachycentridae > Micrasema > Micrasema longulum. The sequence continues at coordinate 222,170 of NW_028277751.1, forward strand.
TAGCAAATAAGTGTCTATCGCAAAAGGCTAAATTAGCAGTTCATAATGGAGTTCTGGTACCAACCCTAATGTATGGAAGCGAAGCATGGAGTTGAAAAAAAGGGACGAAAGTAGACTGAATGCTGTTGAAATGCGATCCCTCAGGCGAATGTGCGGAAAAACAATGTATGATAGGTGCCCTAATGTCGAAATTAGAGCAGAATGCAAGGCTGAGTTAAGCATTATCGACAAAATTAAGAAAGGTCTTTTGCGATGGTTCGGTCATGTGGAGCGAATGAATGATGAAAGAACGGCTAAAAAGATTTATGATGCGAATGTGTCTGGTTGTAGAAGTCGAGGAAGGCCGAGAAAGACATGGCATGATCAAGTACAACAAGTTCTTGAAAGTGGTCATGTGAAAAGTCGGAATAATCGACGTGCGTGCATGAGAAGATGTATGAATGTGAATGAAGCAAAGGAAGTGTGCCAAGACAGAGTGGTGTGGCGTTCTATCCTCTCTGCCTACCCCTCCGGGGAAATTGCGTGATGGTTAGTTAGTTAGTTAGATTTTTATTTATTTTTTTTTTATTTTAAAAAACCCGCTTGGATTGTATAAACATATCTGTACCTGAAAGAATAAACCACGGGAGTCACATTGAATGAAATGTTCAGGAAACAAAATTTTGTGATTGTCCGATTTACTAAAGATCATGATTTTCGAACCAACTGAGATAATTTTAATTTTTTTACAAGCTTATTTATAAACTCATACAAATTACATTAATTTAATAAAATATTTTTAAAAATTTATAATTCATAAAATATTGTTAACCATAATATTATTTTATATCTTTTGTAAAGGTTATCTTGAGTTTTGTTTTTCAATCTAGAAATAACTTCCAACTTATAATGATAATTATTTAGATAATCAACGTACATGCAAACTACTAAAGTCACATAAATAAATATTATTTAAATAGAGTATTTGGGACTACATTTATACAACCTGATTTATTCAGATTAAGTGCCGACAAAATCAGCGTTTATTTTAATTGAGCACGGTTTTATTTTTTCGAAATGGTAAAATAAATAATAAGGTAGAAAAGAGACAAAACATAAATTGTAAGTATGGAATGCTAGTTATCTCATTAGGTATAACCTGTTCTGAGATAGCCAGCAATTATTCCTCATGTTTCTATGTGCATTTTATTGGTAATGTTTCAGCTCTTTTACTTTACAAAAGTCAACATATGGAGGAGATGAGGAAATAAGGAAATGTGGATTTTTAACATAAGCAGACTGATGAATGTTACACAGTGTGTAAAATGATTACTTAAACCTGCCAATGACATACTATAAGCCCAGTAAATGCCTCGACTTCCATATTCCCTCCTTATAAACGTTTTCTCTCACTGTTGTAACAAATTTAGATCTAATATAAATATTTAAATTCATTTCAACAGAGAGGGAAAACGTTTTTGAGAAGGTAATATGGAAGTCTAGGCATTTACAGGGCTTATGACCTGTCATTGGCTGGTTTAAGTGGCCACTTTACACACTGTGTAACATTCGCCATTCTGACCATGTTTGAACATCCACATTTTCTCAACTCTTCCATCTGTTGACTTTTGTGAAATAAAGGAGCTGAAACCTTTATTTTGTTAGTAAGATTCATCAGGCTGAATCACCTACTAGGCAACGCCTGAAAACAATTTTCCAATTTTTATCTTTTTTTACCAGGTAGTAATTCAACAATGTTTGAGCATGTCCAAATGCTTGCAGACCGGCTGGATTCTCTCCCTGTACATGCCTAGACTTCCATATTCCCATCTCAAAAACGTTTTTTCTCTCTGTTGAAATGAATTTAAATATGAACAGCTCCCTAGGGAGAGAATCCAGCCGATCTGCAAGCATTTGGATATACTCAAACATTGTTTAATATAAATAGTTATTATAAAAAAGGTCCATCTCATCATGTTGCAGTAGTTGGTCTTTTAACTGTTTTCTATCTTGAGGCATCAGCTATTGAGTGATGTTGCTGTTAAAGAAACAAGTATTGATACTATCACAGGCGTCGCTAGGGGGATGATTTTAGGGGTTCAAACCCCCCCCCCCGAAAAGTTGAGGTATCAACGTAAAAAATATTAAAATAAGGAGAGGCGAGCGGCATAACTTATTTTATTACTAGATATTACACTAATAATGTATTTTGGATTCGCCCTCTTTACCACCCACCGCAAGTCGACGTCGATTATCTGATCGCATTTGGTAACCTTCGTATATTTTCGTGCCGTAGTAGATTAATTCTGTAGTGCATATGTAATTAAATGAATTAACTTTTTTTTTTTTACATATTTCATATTTTTCATAATTTTTAATATAAAGGTTATTGCATGCACTTTAAGTAGTTTTATTTTCTTGAACCCCCTTGTCTTGTTGTATTTTCTTGAATCTTGATACTAAAACCTGGCTACGACCGTGGATACTAGGTATTGTATCTAGTGGAAGATCATTGTAATTTTTCGGTGCATTGAAGGTAAAGTTACTTTTCCAAAAATAACTTTAATACTAAGGTACCGTTAATATTTTTTCTTGCTGAGCTTTCGCGTGCTTATTGTGCTTAATGTCTCTTAGTACAACTTCCAACTAAGTTTATCTTATATGTAGGACTTTTAGATTTATAAATAACTCTTAAGACTCTTGAGAAAAAGGGCTTTTTAAACAGGACTCAAATAATGGCTTTTTGAATTTTTGTGAGTGCATAAAGTAATTTTAATTTTATTTACTCATATATATGTGTACATTAGAAAAAAGAATATCTTAGTTCATACATATAGAAGCAATAAAAAAAATAATTAGGTAAAATTAGGTATATATAAAAGTAACCCATAATTATACATACTATTCAGAGAGTAATATGTTAAAAAAGTATGAGAATTTTGTAACGAAAAACTCCCTCAGAGACGTGAAAAATATCAATGTCCAAAATAATATTGTTCAACATAGAGATAGCCCTTTCAACAGGCCTAACCATTGGCAGGTTGGTCCCGTATATTGGAATGTGAAACAGTCTATGCTGACGCTGTCTATGGTAATTATCTGGAACATAAAAGCTAATGCTCCGCATAATTTCAGGGTTGTCAATAATACCGCGCAGCAATCGAAAGAAGTGCGTAGTTAAACACACATTCCTTCTGGTCTTCAAACTCCTGTAACCGAGCATACCCTGGAGGAACTCAGTGGGAAAAAGCCACGGATAATATCCGCACTTCCTCATGTAGTGAAACTGAAGAAACTTCTTCTGAACCCTCTCCACCATAAAAGAGTACTTCAACTCACACGGTCCCCAAATAATCGAGCTGCTCTCGAGTCAACTTAGCACCAACGAGTTATAAAAAATTCTCAGTACTTGTGTATTACCAAAAACCCTGGCAATACGCAAGACGAATCCCAACATCTTCAACGAACGCCTACAAACTGTTTCGATCTGATCATAAAATGTCAGGCAACTCACAAAAATGATGCCTAGATCCTTGATCTTCGAAGTCTGCATAAGATTCTGGTCATTCATTTTAAAGCGAAAAAAAGCGTAATGTACTAAGTAAAGTAATTGATGCTTCACTCTATCCGGCAATATCATATTCAACATGACTCTGACGTAAAGAGTTTTCTGGTTAGAATCGATATGAGCATCCCGTCTAAGCTTATCGTCAATTTATTGTAATCCCAAAATATTAAGTGAATATTTAAACTATGACCCTTTAATGAACACACTTGATTTGGAAAGTTTATCCAAAAGACGGAAACTTAAATCATTCGGGAATTTATAAATTAAATTGTTTAAATTGCCCAAATTTCTATATTGGAAAAACTTCACGTAAATTTAAAGTTAGAACCAAAGAACATATAAGATGTCTGAGTAATAACAATTTTCCAGAACTCGCAAATCATCTTGTGGGTGTAGAAAATTTGCATGTCAATAAAAATGGTTTTCGTTTAGATAATTTAGAACGATTAGAAATTAGTAAAGCCATAAATCAAAAACTTCAAATAATAAATAAGCAATTAAATTTAACTTCGAGTCCTCTTTTAAAACTATTCCCGTTATGATTTATTTTATCTTCTTTCTCTCTCTTTCTTTCAATTTTCTGTCTCTTTCATACAATATTTTACTATATAAATAGCAACGCGTGTAATTATAAGTTAGTTAAATTCCTGACGATGAGGTAGTAACCTCGAAACCGGTCAAAGTGTAATTTAAAAAAATAATAATAATTAAAGTGGTTTATACAAATTTATAAACAAATAAGGATAGAATTTTAGTTTCCATGAGGAATGTTCCTCTTAAATTTTGCGGTCTAACGCAGAAACACGCGTATATGGTTTTGAAAGGAATATGTATTTATAAACATGCTAACAGCTTTTAAATCAGAAGCAAAAAATTAACTAATAATTAAATACGAAATCAATTCGGTTTTAGAACCTGATCATCGGCGAAGAGGTATAAAATAAATCTTGATTATCACTGTATTGATATGCAAACCGCTGCATGCGGGTAACTGGTGAATTTAGTGCGTCTTTTGTTTCATACAACAATATTTATTTTACCATTAAAACTGGTTTTTCTTACCGAGTCATTAAAATTATACCGGGTTATTTAACAAATAGTATGAAAATCCCACTAGATCCGAGCTTAACCATACCGCACAGATTACGCTTGCTTCGTGCATGAAGGATTACTGCAAATCTTCCCAGGAAAATTTCTCTACCATTTCCTATGTACGTAACATAATATGAAATATTCTTTATGAGCGAGTCCCAGATGGTTTAAGACCACTTTAGTTCCTTGAAACGGAGACAACGATTTGAAAAAAAAGAGATGATATGAAGACAGTGTTAGGACAAATTGCATTTGATATATACATAAATATAACACAACTTTTGTGTATTTTGATACTCTGTGTATTATTTTAAAAGAAAATTGTAAGTATATGATAATACTTAAATAAAATTGATATTTTGATTTATCTTCAAATAAAATATCCCATGTTTTCGAGTATTTTTGTTTTATTATAATTATATTTTAACATATGAATGCGTGAGAAATTCAAAAACACATTGAAAAAAAAACAACATACTATCGTCGCTTCAGTTCATTTTTTTCCAACAGACCAAAACACAAAGCTGCAGAAAAGGAGCTTTAAAGTTTTTTTTACGAAAAAAGCATAAATAATGACCACAACTTCAGAAAAAAATCGTTAAAAAAACCTCTAAAATAAAATAAAAATTCATTTAAATTTTATAAATAAAAGATTTCTGAGAACTCTATTAATCTAAAATTCACTATTCCGTTTATACACAGTTGATTCCAACATTCACGTATGGCATTTTTCGATTATTGTGAATAATAAATTATTACTTTATTAATTAGTTAACATAAATAATTTATGCTCAATGTTTCAAATGATTATTTTTTTTCTTAAATATGCTATTTACAATTTGGTGAAAATATCATTTTTCGTACAGTTTATATAACTTATCAAAAACTTATTTCGCTTCCGTTTGAGATATGAATTAGTTTAAATGGCTGCAACCCATTGGCTTCCGAAGTCAAAACATTATCCTATTTTATTCAAAATGCGGTTGTGAATGGTACCTGATATTCTAAGGGGATGAAAGAAATAATTTTAGTTAATTTCTACCCAAAGCGCATTCGTAGTTTTCTGCTATCTTTTTGCATCAATCTATAAATGGTAGAAATCTCGCATTTGTCAACCTACGTATTCCACAGTCAATTTAAGAAGAAACTTTTGACGTTTACACGATCATTTAGTACTGTCAGTGTTGACAGTTAAGTGTAGAAAACAAATGCCGTACTTTATTGTTGTAGTCGCCACAATAGTGACGTACCGCCGCAAAATTATGATAAAAAATGTCGACTTGTATTGAATGTTGAATTATATTATACGCGCTCATTTTAAGGAGTTCGCAATACAATTAATTGCACTTTATCAACAATAATCTTGAAGTTGACCTTATTTACGAGTATATACCAATTGAACGGAGTTAAAATTTAAAAAAAATAATGAGAGCTTTTATTTGTAAAATAAAAGTTCAAGTTTTTTATAGTAAAACTATTTAATATGTAGGTACTTGTCAAAAAAACAACACTTAGTTATTTTTAAAACAGTGAATGCGATTATGATGTATTATACAAGTTGTTCTTTAAACCTTGTCACATCCGAAACCACGATGATCAGTATGGGCAAGAAAACATATTAGCATAATCAAAAAATATTTAGAACAAAGATTTTTTTTTAAAATAAAATATTTAAAAAATACAAATGGTTGCTTACTTCTGCAGGGGATAGGTGAGGGGAACGCGGCGCAGTATCAGACTCCCCCCGCCCCTCCTCTTCGTTTCTCTCCTGCAGAAGTAAGTAACCATTTCCTTTTTTGATATATTATTTTTGAAAAATTTATTCGTTATAAAAAAATATTTGAATGTGCCAATATGTCTTCTTGCTCATACTGATCATCGTGGTTTCGGATGTGACAGGGTTTAATGAACACCTGCATATAAGTAAAGGTAAGCAAAATATAAAAAGTGAGTGATTTTTAGCTCTTGAATAGTATTTGGATTTTATCGCCATGAAAATTTTTATTCTTAAAACTGACAGTGAAATTTTTTTTTGCGTAATGGTCTTTTAAAACGAGGTATGTTCACAAATTAGTAACTTTATCCCTGTTTTTATCGCATCGCCTAGTAATGATATTTTTGCCCGCTGTCGTCCTATAATTATTGTTTGAGACATATTACAACTTTTTCTCTTGTATTATTTTGTCTTACTGTGATTTATGTATTCTTGTTTAATTATCCAATTTAACAAATAAGTAAACTACTTTCGTTTTTTTTTTTAATTTAACAAATTCATTTAAATTTAAATTTCGATTTCAATTTTCATTTAATCGAATATTTTAAAATTGAAAGAAAAAGACCTCCACAACACCATTGTAATCTGTCAAAAGTATCTTCTTATATTGGCTGAACAATATAAAGCAGGCCTGTCCAAATCAGATACGATTCCGAGTCAATCCAAATAACTAAATAGATTGAAGGGCCGCAGAAACAAACACTTAAACTTTTTGAACGACGCCAGGGACGTAATGGAAGCCTTACTGGTGTCATGCAAGGTGGTGTTATGCTGCATTTAACAGGTATACACCTTTCAGCAAGGTATATCTCATCGTGGCACTTCTAGTTATACGAGTCAAGAAAATTTTACTATATCTATGTAACTGTTTTCTTTTTCCTTAAAATTAACCTCAAAAAAGTGTTTAATAAAACTGAATGGATTGAAAAATCTTACATTTGCTTATTAAACATTTAAATTGAAAGAACACAGTTCTGTGTGTAAAATATGGCCATAGTCCTAGGCCAGTGTTGAAAGGCCGAAGGCTACTGTCCTATAAAAACCCTAATAAAGGAACCGAAAAGTGATATGTATTGAATTAATTGTATCTTTCTTAGACGATTTTAATTTATTTACAATTTAAATAAGAACTTTCTAAAAATACAATATTTTTGCTTTGAATAACATTATGAGCAAATCCGTTTAGGTGATTTCTTTGTCCCTGTTAAAGAATAAATAGAATCGATTCGTGACGTGACATTTAATTGAATTCTAGAATAAAATATGTAGTTAGCTGAATCCCTCGCTCAGAGATGGCAGGTTTTCCTTTCGCTTGGTCAGTATGATCGCGCTCGGAAAAGATCCAACAATGTAAACAAAAAACTCTCGGACTCGATAATTTACGCTGGATCCTCTCTGATTTTTTCTTCAAGATTGACATGTTCTTTAAGATTTTCATCACGTACTGTGCTCATCAAAAACATACAAATCATCACATTAAACTGCCCAACAAAAGCGGATCAAAGTGGACCACCATTGGATATTCAAAGGTCAGATTCTTTATCGTTTTTATGACAAGTGATAATTTGTCCTGTATTGAACTGCTGGAAAAAAATATTGAATGATATTTTCTTTTGAATAAAAACAACTAAATACATTCACGTCGCAGTTCAACATTCCTAAAAGAGTCAAACAGGGATGTGTGATGTCGCCATGGTTGTTCAACGCATACATCGATAACTGAATGAAAGAACTGAAAGATTTGAAAATGGGAGCAAAAATGAGTGGGATAACTATCTTTTGTATGTTGATGATGCCGTATTTCTTGCAAGAAGCAAAAAAGACCTTCAATTCTCGGTAGGTAACAAACGTCTACGATGTATGTAAGAAAAGCAATTCGCTGATGAATATTGAAAAATCGAAAGTGATGGTTTTTGAAAGGGATGAAAATATAACTAAGTGTGAGATCTGTGTGAACGGAGATGTTTTGAATCAGGTAGAAGAATTTGTGTATCTGGTAAGTATGTTTACAAGCGATGGAAATACTGAGAGAGGTATTGAAAGAAGGGTGAGTGCCAAGAACAGGGTGAACGGCGCACTGAAATCTACTTTTGCAAACAAATGTTTAACGCAGGAGGCAAAACTAGCAGTTCACAATGGAGTTCAAGTGCCAATTCTAATGTGTGGGAGCGAAGTATGAAATTGGAAAAATAATGATAAAAGTAGGTTAAATGTTGTCGAAATGCGATCCCTCAGGCGATTGTGTTGTAAGACGGTGTATGATAGGTGCAAAAATGTCGAGATCCATGAACTGTGTAATGCTGAGACTTATATTAACGACAGAATCAAATGGGTGCTGCGTTGGTTTGGACATGCGGAGCAAATGGACCGCAAAATAACAGTTAAAATGATCTAACTAAGCAAATGTTGATGGATGCAGAAAACGAGTAAAACCGAAAAAGACATGGTACGATCAAGTCCATCAAATACTCTAAGATGGACATGCCAAGAGTATGAATGTAAAGGAAGCGAGGTCTGTATGCAAAGACAGAGTGATATGGCATTCTATCCTCTCTGCCTACCCCTACGGAGAAACGGCGAGAAAATTTGTTTGTTTGTATATAATATCAAAATCAAAATCAATATAGGTTATCATGAAGAGTGTTTATTTTATCAAAGTACTATTTGCAGGTACCGGAAGTTATACAATGGCTGTACGTAAAAAGTTTTGAAACACTTTTGTAGTCGTGCGCTATGGGTTTAATAGAGCCCCACATCCCCTAGAAATCAGCCGCCCACCACATTATTCACGCTTATGATCTCCTGGTATTTACTCTTTGTAAGGCGGAATTCTCGCGATACCCTAATTCTGCGTAACAGATGATGCGTTAATAGAATTGAGAGCTTTTAAATCAGAATGTTTTATATGATTTATGGCCCGCTCTCATACTTATTTTTCACGAGTTTGTTCTGAAGCATTTTACATTAAAATAACTCTAACCGCTCACCAGTCTTCTTGGGCTCAGTGTACCGAGAAACAAAGTTTAGGGGAAGACGGAATTTGGATCCACAAAATAACGAACGGAAGAAGGTAGAGAAAAAAAAATATTAAAAAGGCAAAAGTAAAAAGCCTAAATTGATTCAAAGTATTGTTATTCTTAGTATTTTAAATGTTTTATTAACATGCAGCATAAACATATAATGAGGAAGTTCAGTGGTGCGGGAAATCAGATGAAAAATATTTTCTTAAGCACAGTGAAAATTAAAGCGTTAAATTGTACTGCAAAGTTTTCTTGAAAATGCATGAAAAACATAATAAAACTGATTTAAATAAAAACTTATTATTTTGAACGACGTCACTAGTTCTTTCAAACCAACCGATGATAGTGTTGTGAAATTTCTGGTTTAAAGAAGCTAATTTACCAATCAGTAAAATTCATTGAAGAGAATTTGTGACGTCACACGCGGAGTAATTTCAAAATTACAAAACCTTAAAAAATAATTGAGCTGGTAATACAAAACATGAAAATGTATATTTTATTTTTTTTTGGTTAAGTTTGATGGTCTTTTAAATAAATGAACAAAAACCACTGAACTTCCTCATTGTTAAAAAAATACTTATATACCAAGATTTCTGATAATAATTTATCTTAAGAGGTCTCAGGTTCGATTCCCGACATAGTTGATATGAAATATTTATGTAAACTGATTCTTACATTATAATATTTTCACTGTCCCCGAATTAGTACCTGAAGCATAAGACTGATCATCTTACCTTTAAGTAAAAAAAATATTAAAATACGATGTTCTATGCACCATTAGGTGCTGAAAAGGAATGATGATGATGATGATAATTTATGATCTGCTTTTCAATATTTATGTAGCGAAATAAACGTACTCACACTCAAAAATGTTTAAAGTATATTAAAATGTTTGTAAGCAAGCTGAAATTCACTCTGTTATTATATATCTAAATTTATAGCAACGGATTATATGGAGTTCTAGACATTTACAAAGCTTATGATCTGCCGTTGGTTAGGGTTACAGCTACTTTTTTTTTTGCACCACAACAGGCCAGGAAGCCCTATTCCTTGTGAATCACAGTACAGAACACACAGGCTTGAAAAAAATCTAATTTTTTATTTGTTATTAACATGTAAATAATTCACTATTGAAAAATGGAAATAAAGTTGGGTGGAGTGGGGTTTGAACCTTGGACCTCTGATCCGTGATTCAGTAATACTAGATACGAAACCACAAACCGATTCTTTGAGATATGAGAAGTCAAGACATTAAAAGAGTTAATGGCCAGTCGTTCACGGGTAAAAGTGAATAGTTAAGGTTTTAGTGTATGGTTGAATGAAAGAATAAAGAATAGCGGAAAGCATAATAAAAATGTTTTTTTCAATCAGGTAGTGCAATGACAGCGATGAAAATTTCCGCATAACTGGGTTTGATTAATCAGAGATGAGAAATACAAACCCGCTTTATCGCAATTTGATTTCCGTTTTCTCACATTGATATTAATTGTTTTTCCACTTATTCTGATTTGGCGTTTATTTTGTAGGATTCCTTATGACTGTCAAATACCTGGGAGTCATGTTTGATGCTAAACCGAACTTTCATAATCACATAGGCACTGTCTATGACAGTGCGCTCACAAGTTGGGATTTGTTCTCCGAACAGCTAAGGTGTTCTTGAATCCACGTGTTCTTAGGCTTCTTTATAACTCATTGGTGCGAAGCAGACTTGAGTGTGGATCTCTGATCTAGGCGCCCCATGAATCGAAGAACTCTGTTATGCTGGAGATGGTTCAGAAGAAATTTCTGAGGTATCTTTACTTAAGGGAATGCGGATACTATCCGTGGTTGTACCCGTCTGACTTCATACTGGGAATGCTTAGCTACAATAGTTTGGAGAAAAGGAGAAATGCATACTTGCTTATGTATTTTTTCAGATAAATCCGTGATATTACGATCAGCATAGGTGTCATGGATTTTTAAAGTATTTTTTTTAATATTTCTAACGACTACCTTAGACATAGGCAGCTTAAGCTGTTTTATCTTCTTGCTTGCAAAACCAACCAGCCTAATGTAATGCCAGTAGGAAGATCAATGTCTTTACTCAACCGTATCTCTTCGGATATCGACGTCTTTCATATTAGTGAAAAACAGTTCAGAGAGGATAGCATAATTTTTCTTTAATTGCTGCATATTTTAATTTTACCATCTTTTTACGGGTAAATTTAAGAATTATTTTTTTCGTAATATGTATGCATTGAAATATTTTTGTAATGTACATAAACGAACTAATATAAAATAAATAAATTTAAATGTTGAACTCGTACGCTGATTTGAGTATGCTTAATTTGTTTATATTATTGTTTAAACAACATCACAACATTTCCCCGTAATGGTAGGCAGAGAGGATAAACCACCACACATGTCTATCCTGGCATTCATTTTTAGCTTCTTCTACATTCATACATCTTGTTATACATTCCCTTCGGTTCTGCTTGCTTTTGACATGACCAGAATGAAGATTTTGGTTTATCTGATCAATCCACGTCTTTCTTGGGCATCCACATTACCTTACCATTGTTTTACCATTTTTTCGTCATTCATTCGTTCTAAATGAACTCTAAATCTTATCATCTTATCATTTGAAACTTTAATCCACAGATTTGGAATATCCAGTGACCAGTTTCATTGATTTTGCGACATAATCAAGACTGATATCTTTATTAAGAAATTCAATGTACTTGTACAAAACAAAGGTACAGATGGAAGATTCAAAATTATATGAGAGTAAGTTAAATTAAATTATCTTTTACTTATGAATCATTTACAAAACATTTCAGGTTAACTAATGAGTTGATATAAAGATATTTCTAATGAGTTTAAGTATTGTATATACTGTCCCATCCTTCGTTAATTAAAATATCACTCGTTTTTAATTTTTTATAATAAATAACAATGAACTTCCATCGCGAATTGTTACTTTCAAACATAAACGTTTTATTATCCTTATCAATTATGTCAGACTTGAGTGTGCAATCTCGCCTAATTTCATCATTCGTAACCCTTTCATTTGCTGATTTCCTACACATTCGTGTAGAAGACCGCATTTCTACTGCGTTAACTCTTCTTTCATCCCTCCTCTGCCAGTTCTATGTTTTTTTCCATGTATAAGTATCAGATGTCGTGTCAGTTTGATTTTACTATTAAAGTAATGTTAATAATTAGTTAAAAACGATATAATATTTTCAATGTTTGATAAATTATAAAAAGAAAAATAAGCCTGGATGTTGGAATAATAAAAAGGAACTTGCAAAGGTTTGCCTTTGACCTAATAAGGCTAAGCCGAAATCAAGTTAGGGTTATCACTAGGATAAAAAAGATTAAACAAACACCTTGCTAGAATGAACCTTTCCGAAACTTCGAGACGTAGGTTCTGCAGCGCAGTTTAGGAAACAACTATACACACTCTATGTAAATGTGATGCTTTACATCATAAAAGGAGCTTCATCCTCAGGGGACCACTGGTTCAACCTTAGGATGTTAAAGAGCTCGCCCCCTACTTAAAAGCCTGATACTTTACGGTTCTGGAGCGGGAGATTCAGCAAAATTTAAATTCTCGCCGTCCACACAGTAGCCAAGCTCTTTAAAAACCTGGGCTTGGAGAGCGAGAACTATTCACGGGGATCCGTCACTTGCATCGAGCTTGCGTCGAGCTTGCAAAGCACTGATCCCCACCACTAAGAATAATAATATTTATTTATTTATTTGTATTTTAAAACAAATTCATCAAATAAATTTTGCACCTTTCCTTTTGTATTAAAGTATATGTGTGCATATATTTTACATGCGAAAATAGTTTCGGGAGATAAGTTTTAATGTACTTTATAACATTATGTTTAAGCCAAAGGCTCTTTTCAGTGAATAATCCATCTCGGGATAAGTTATTCAAAGAGCTTTTATAAACGAAAATAGATGTGAATTAACAAAGATAAGCAAAAAAACACTTATATTTTACAGAAAGATGACAGGTCACAGTGACCTTATGAGATTGCATAGAAATGACCCCACCTCTAAGAATAAAAATAAAGATTTGTGTGGATATAAAGATAATACTAAATGCTACACGGCGTATCAAGTGGTCGTTTCGCTAGCCTCACGAGTACCCACATTTTTTAATTCCTCTCATACAAAAGTTCTTCGTCTTTTAAAATATCTGTCAAATCACATTTAATTTGCAGCATTAAATTATGAGAGCTCGGAACTCAAGCAAGTATTGTTTAAGAATTGGATCATCACTCTTCAAACTGAAGTCGGAGGAAAGATGAAGAAATTGTCGGTTAGAGGAAAGAGACGTGGCTATCTGTAATAAGGAAAATGTTTTATGGCGGGACTTTGAAACTTCAATTGTCTAGGGATTTTTACGCGATGCTTAAGGAAATCTTTCAACATTTTTTGTCTCATTATTTTTAGAAAAGTTTCAGAGAAACTTGTAATATTTTTCTTTAGTAACAGCGATCCGTGCCCGACGTTTGTTGCGTAAGATTCAGAATTCGGAAAAAAGGATGAGACATAAAATGATTTTATTTTCAACCTATTCTTCTTATTGTACCAAACATCCAATATCTCACTAAGAATTGTTATGACAATTTGCAAAATAATTTAAAAGACAATCTTTACACTTTGTTGCACATTACATGTGTAGGATAAAGGTTGCTGAGGGTTTGGTTGGAGTTTCTACCCCACTTAGAGGTTGACAGAAGAGACGATGTTGATGTTTGAATCTTTATTTATTACATGTTGAATAAATAACGACACTTTGTTAAGGAGCGCGTGAGTAATGGAGATGATGAGTTAAAGAGACTGCACTCGAACTACATGCTGGAACTGTGTGATGTCGTCGAGCTGGTCTGACGTGAATTGAACTGACTGACTGATTGACTGATGTTGGCTGCGTCTTGTGGTCTTTTTATAGACCATATTCCTTTGTAGTTCATTTCTTCATGGTAGGGATGATGTGAATGTACTGCAGGGCGACGATCCCGTCTGTATGTGCTATATTGCAAATATCAAATTAAAATTATTCGAATTATTCAGAAATGCAATGACAATAAAACAAATACATTTTATAATGTAGAAAGAATGCTCCAAAAGTTGGCTTTCTGTGAGGTAACAAATAAATTTTAATACACAACAGTCCCGTTTGACCGAATTTCTGAATCAACCGAATCACCAACAAACTTTATGTATCATTGTGTTTTAAGTTAATACCGGGTGAGCTCAGCTTCGGTGATGATGATAGTCCATTCCTCCAATAAAAGATACGGCCAAACCATTCAGAGGCAATTGGGATGTTTGAAGATCTCTTGCTATACCTTGAACAACAAGAGAGGACAGCTCCTGCTGAGCTGCTTTTAATTAAACTCTTTAGAGATCAGGCTGCAAAGAAACGTTCTTGTCATGTGAAGCTAAAAAAATATCACATTGTCTACATCCATGATTTAGTTTTGTATTCCATCTTGCAGGAATGTTTTTTCTGTTTTTAGAAATTTCATATTTTTATTCATTCTATGCCGCGCATTCCCGTTATGTACATATTTTCCGGTTTAACCGGATTTTTGTTAAATCGAAGCCTCATCGGCCCCATTAAATTCGTCTTAACGGGACTCAAGTGTACTGCAATTTTAATTCATTAAATAATTAAGGGGTTATATCAAATGAATTATATAACAAAATTTCACTAACAATATGAAACATAAAGATAACTTGAGATAAAAAAGATAAGACTCAGACAAAAAATAAAGTCTGAATATAATTGTATAACAGGTTAAAATTCGACAACGTTTTACATGAAGATTGAAAACCATTATTGATATTTAAAGCATTAGCTTTGTTACAATATTTGAGTTTGTCCAAATGTTCATAGACAAAAGACTGGATTTCACCCCCTCGGGAGTCATTGCTTTGTAGTAATTATTTTTACTTAATTTTTATAATATTTGTATAAAAACACTTATTGGCTTTTCCATGTCAACCGATTTCAAGACGTACCCGTCTCTTCGTCAGGACACCATTTAAATGTGCACCAACTAAGTGCATGTAAGGATTGGTTTTTAAAATGCATGTCGCGTCGGTTTTATATTTTTGCGCAACAACAATGGTAATGGTGTATAGTGGGTTTTGCATGTTGGTTCAGTTGGTGTCCGGATGAAGAGACAGGTACGTCTCGAAACCGGTAGACATATAAAAGTCAGTAAAACAACAACAAACCGTTACGCCGTTTCTCCGTAAAGGTAGGCAGAGAGGATAGAACGCCACATCACTATATCTTTGCGTACAGATCTCGCTTCTTCTACATTCATACATCTTCTCATGTTGATTTCTCAATCAGATTTTTTCTGTATATTCCTTAAAATTTCTTCCCTTTTTTTTTACTGGACTTTTGGTAAAACAAACATAATATTAACTGACATTCAATACATATTTGACAGCCGCATTCATGATTATAGTGCACCCCTGTTGATGAGAAGAGCTGAGTTTGACATTTGCAAAAATAATTCAATTTTTGAATATGAATAATTTTTAGTTTTTGGATTCAATCATAAACGAGTACTTAGGTACCTACTCATCGACGAAAAGTCTTTTTCCAAGGTAATAGCAGACAAGCCAAAGTTCGGGCAGGACAACATCTGTCGGGTCCACTAGTAAACTATAAATTGCTATTTTTTCTGTGGTTCTGTAAGATACAACAACTCTCATCTATGAAATCAACTTAAACGACGTAACTTCATGATAAATTATATTGTGTAGCTATATAATCCAATAATTTAACACAAAACTTATTTAAAACTATTGAAATGTCAACTGGTCGATTTGTTCTAGAAATGAGTAATGCCAAAACAGACGCGTCATGCGCCACGTGTGCTGCGAGTTATATGTCAACAGTATTATCTCAAAAAAATAGGCCTTAAGAAATAATGTTTGAAATACTGTTTTCCAAATTGAGAATCTTCAAAGAATTTGTGTAATCTGCAAGTTTTGTTTTAGGAGAAAAATCCCGTTACTAGGTTTAATATGTTCAAAATATAGTGGGTACACTTATTTTTATGAAGAAATAAGCTGGAGTAATCGGCTAGTTCCTTGAATCATTATTTTAATTTGGAGAAACATACGAACAATGAAATATAATAAATAGTAATTATTTGTTTGTTTGTCTGTAAATAAAGTCATCGTAAAACATTATTATGGATAGTCAAATATAATCGCTTCTATACATGATTTGCCCTTGTTGTCTTGTAGGTTATACTTCAAATCAATCTAGTACTTTTTGTAAAAAAAAAAAACGTTAGTCAAATAATATTAAACGTATTCTGTAAAATGTTTTCAAAAATAAAATAACATAAAAATACGAAATAGTCTTTTTTTTTCATAAGTAGGAAATATTGTTCGTTAAAATATCGTAACGAAGAACTTTATGAGAAAGCTCCATTAATAAGCAGGAGCGAAGAAAATCATTTCCTGTTGGCTCGTTGCCTCGAATATAATGTTTCGTATGAAGCTTTTTTGTGGTTTTGAATTGCTTCGCAATATTTATGGCAGTAGGGAAGCAGTAATTACGAAATACCGGTCAAACAATAAGATCGGGGAAGTCTGGAGAAGAGGAGTGGGAGCTGAGAAGTTTGGGAAGGGGCGCAGAAAAGGGTAGATCCGTGTCCATAGTAGAACGGAAGGAAAAGCACACCGCTAAGAAGACAAAGTGTCAAAAGCCTTTTTTAAAAACACTTAATCTTTGAAGGGCCATTAGTCAAGTAAGCTGATTTCAGTATTTAGTGATATTTTTTTGCGCAAAATGTCTATGGTGAAAAGGTTCATTAGTAAAAATATACGTAAAATCAAAATATATAAGTGATTATTGTTTCGTTATTAACTTTGTTGAATTGCATAATTAGGTGACGACAAACAAACAAACCATCACACCGTTTCCCCGTAGGGGTAGGCAGAGAGGATATAACGCAATATGACTCTATCTTGGCACACAGACTTCGCTTCCACGAGCCACGCCGATTATTCCTACTTTTGACATGTCCATTTTCAAGTATTTGATGGACTTAATCGTGCCATGTCTTCTTCGGTCTTCCTCGTTTTCTGCATCCATCGGCATTTGCATCGTAGATCCTTTTAGCGGTTCTTTCGCTGTCCATTCGCTCCACAAGTCTAAACAAACGCAGCACCCCTTTCTTGATTCTGTTGATAATGCATGTCTCAGCCTTTACACACTTCGCGGATCTTGACATTTGTGCACCCATCATACATAGTTTTACCACACATTCACCTGAAGGATCGCATTTCGACCGCATTTAAGCTACTTTCGTATAATTAGGTAATAAGAAGAAAGTTATAATTAGTATAGAAAAACAAGTAATAAAAGCGTACTGTATTGATTGATTAAAGCACTACCAGTTAAAGGAACTCTGTGGTTTTGTGTTACTTTAGAACAAATAACTAATTGTGAAACCTTAAAGTACGTACCGGCCAAAGGCAAAAGATCTAGAAAATTGGTAGTTCTAAAGATCAGGGCAAGATTATATAGAGCCTACGCGCTAATCACTCCTCTTTTTCCTTTACGTCTTGTAATGGACACTCAAAATCCACCATCCTCGTCGTGTCGATTTTATTTCTTTATTCGTAATCTTATTTTATAAAACGCAAATTTCGTGTCATTATCATAAAGTTAATTCATAAAGTTGTATCTTTTAAATAGTAATTAATTGGATAGTTTATTGAGCAACTTTCTGGTATATAAACGCACGAGATGCCGATACAAGATTTCGATATACTTCTTGTATCGTGTTTAGTTTGTCGAGAAAACTGAAAGTATCCCGGTAATATGCGTAGTACGCCCGCTCAAGACATACCTATAAAGCTTGTGATAGTGTCGTGAAGCAGCCGATCACCACAATTGGTCACCAGCCCACAATCGTATGACCCATATCCTCTAGCCCCCTTACAACTGGTGACGTCCGACGCTTGGTTCCTTGTAGGAACCACAAACTGGTGACATCTGACGTTCGGTTTCCACGTTGAATTATTGAATTTTTTGCTACGGTGACGGAAAACATTTATGAGAATAGAATATGGATGTAGGTCTAGGCATTTACAAGATCTGCTTGTTATTAACTGGTTTAAGTGGCCACTTTGTACATTACCATTTAATATTCTGCCTATGTTTAAACATCCAGCGTTTCCTAAGACTTTCCGATTGTTGACTTTTGTGAAGTAAAAAAACTGAGACCTTCACTGACGTGGGTGAATTTTTTACCTAGTAAGCAACGCCTGAAAATGCTTTTTAATGTTTGTACTTCTTTTCATAACAGTTAGTTTCAGAAATATTTTGAGTATGTCAAAATATTTGTAAACCGATTGTTATTCATTCCTTAGGGAGTTATTAAGATATCAATCTAAAACTGTCTAAATAAACGTTCAAACCGGGTGGAGAAATTGTAAGATAAATACTCGTACACCGTTTTGTCTAGAATGTATATCTGAAAGTTCGTCTTAATCGACCAAATGGATTCTGTTTCTCTTTTTAATCTTGGGAATCATTAAGTTTTTAGCCAGAGCAAGGTCGTCTTCCCTCTACATAATAAATGCTAGAGCAACATAGACAATCCAAGTCAAGTAATGCGACACAGGGGAGTGAACAAGGGTAGAAAAGAGAAGGAGACGAGCAGGGGCTAGAAACGAACAGAGGGTGAAAAGGCCGGAAAAAACAGAAAGTGGAAGAATCCTAAATGCCGTCGCTGTAAAACAAGAATAATGAAACAATTAAAAACTTAGTCACACAATTTATAAGGACAATGCGAACTGAATAATTGATTAAGGGCGAAACACAAATGTGAGATTCCTCAGGGTTGCGTTCGACGCATAATTTTGGGATTTAGGTTTGGAAAATCTTCCAAGGAAAACGTTTTTTTAATGGCAGGTGTTTTTTTCTTCCTTTTTATTTAAACAAATGTAGATTTTATGGATCAAATCGTTTGGAAAAGCATTTTTTTAATCAAACGGTTGTTGATTGTACAGCAAAAGCGCAATAAATTGCATTCCTGCGTTTTGATAAGAATCAAAAATGATTTTTAAAATGATTACTTTTGAAATACAACACCTCACCCTTTAATTTATTTGCCTAAATTTTTGTATAATATAATAAGTATATTATTCTGCTTTTATTTACTACCGTTAGATGCATTTAAATTTTATTCTGCCTGATTTTCAGATTGTCGTTATTTAACAGGAGTGCGCCTGAAAGCTGGCCACAATATTCATAATAAATGTTTTAAAAAAACACCGTTTTAAAATACTCAAATTCATACAGCAAAAGAGTGGTGCTGCGCGTCAGCGGCCATATATTAAGATATATCCCGAGAGATTTCATGCTTACCTACTTCAAGATGTTGAAAAAAAGTTCTAGAAATTATTGTAGTTGGTAGAGGATAACTTAAAAAAAAAACAGAACACAAAATAAAGGAGAGAATCCAAATGCAGAAATAGTGACGCGCAGTGATATGTAGCGCACTATTCCGCACTGCATTGCGCGCTGCGTCGCTGCGCGTCAAAAAAATATTTTGGAGGCAAATCTGACGCGCTGCACCGCGCTCTGCAGTAAATCGCAGCTATGTTGTGGTTTCCTTAATCTAAAACAGTGAAACTAATATTTCATGTTGCCGCAGTGCGTCGCAGTGCCGCTTTAGTGCGATTTAACCTTTGGTCATTCAAAAATATTTTCTGGTAAGTTTTATAAAATTTATACCCTTAAACGAACAGTTGATTTTCTCCCTGATAAATAAATAACAAAAAAAAACTTTTAATCAAATAACAATCAATAATCATGAATAACTTTATAAAGCGCCGAAAATACTGATTCAAATGGTAATTTATTCTTTTTTGTCACCAGAGCTTGCAATAGATAACGATTTTTAGTTAAATTGTTGACGCTTAAAAACCGGACACCTGACACGTTCATAGTAGATATGTACATGCAATAATGAAATGACAAATCAATAAAAAAAGCCAACACGTCTCGGTATATGACCTTTACAACTTTTCGACTTCATATTTTTTTACTATTGTCCCACAGTTTACCGGTAATCAATTGCGAAAAAAGTCATATGCTACTTGTCGGCAAATGAAAGTCAATAGTGGAAAAAAATCGAATGGCAGCTTTCAATGAAAAGAATAATAATAATATTGATACTAGCAGAAGTCAAGAATCAATTAAAACTTAAGTTATTCAAAATGCATAAAAGTATTTCGATTTGTACACTTATTTGGCTGTCTGTTTCTACAGTTATAGCTAACGTAGATAAAATTACTGAGATAGCTATTCCCCAAATTTTAACACCCGAAAATGAGAATAATTTGGCATAATAAAGCTACAATTCCTGTGCGCGAGCATAAGTGACAAACGCATTCAATCAATATTATAAATTCTCATAATAATAATCATTCCCTTTCCACACCTTATGGTGCACAAAGCATTGCACTGGTACACGTTTCACAGCGTATCTTGATCATTTTTATTACATGAAGGTTAGATGATCAATTTTACGTTTCAGTTACCAGTCCAGGAACTATAAAACATTCAAGTGTGAAAACAAGATTTTTTTTTCTTTATTAATCAATATATTTTCATAAATGGTACATGTTTTTTATTCTAATACAAATCTTCTTTTATACATCTAGTAAATGGTATAACTGTATCTATCCAAAAACAGAGACTAGCTCTTGTGCTTGGAGAGTGACTTACACTAAATATTAATTAGAATTCATATAATTCTGAATATACGAGTACATGATAAATAAAAACTTGAACGATAAAAAAAAAGACAGAAAATTATAATACAGATATACTAACTTAAATAGAATGCAGTTTTTACACGGGTTCAAAACATTTCTTAAAATTAATTTTGAATTTTTTATTGATATATTAATTTTAATAGTTTTCATTTCACATGGAAGATTATTATAATTTTTGATACCTTTGAAGACGAAGCTGTTTTGACTATGACCTATGTGGAATATAGAGATTGTAATTTTTTGGTATTTGAGTGACCTATTCATCTCAAACTATTTTCT
Source organism: Micrasema longulum (assembly GCF_059751315.1). Classification (NCBI taxonomy): domain Eukaryota; kingdom Metazoa; phylum Arthropoda; class Insecta; order Trichoptera; family Brachycentridae; genus Micrasema; species Micrasema longulum. The sequence goes on from NW_028277751.1 coordinate 243,711, forward strand.
TTTTCATAAATTTGTGTAATGGATTTTTTTTTATCAATAGTGTAAACTGTATGAATTTATTTTTAAATACATATTTCATATCTACCATGTCAAGAATTGAACCCGAGACCTCTTGCATGGTAGGCAAACTCGCCAAATATACTACAAATTTAATATAAGTGAATTTCTTTGTTTGATTATGTCCAAATGCTTGCAGACTGGCTGGATTTCCTCCCTAGGGAGTTGTTCATATTTAAATTTATTTCAACAGAGAGGGAAAGAGTTTTCGTGAAGAAATTTGGAAGTCTAGGCATTTACAGGGCTTATGACCTGTCAATGGCTGGTTTAAGTGGCCACTTTACACACTGTGTAACATTCACCATTCTGCCTATATTTGAACATCTATATTCCTTCAATTCTATCATCTGTTGACTTTTTGTGAAGTGAAAGAGCTGAAACCTTTATCACGTGGGTGAGATTCATCCGGCTGAACCAAATCACCTACTAGGCAACGCCAGCCAGTCTGCAAGCATTGTTGAATTACTACCTGGTAAAAGAAGAAGTATAAAAATTGGAAAATTGTTTCCAGGCGTTGCCTAGTAGGTGATTTGGTTCAGCCGGATGAATCTCACCCACGTGATAAAGGTTTCAGCTCTTTCACTTCACAAAAAGTCAACAGATGGAAGAGTTGAGGAAATGTGGATGTTCAAACATGGGCAGAATGGTGAATGTTACACAGTGTGTAAAGTGGCCACTTAAACCAGCCAATGACAGGTCATAAGCCCTGTAAATGCCTAGACTTCCAAATTTCTTCACGAAAACTCTTTCCCTCTCTGTTGAAATAAATTTGAATTTCTTTGTACTTAAACTTAAGCAAGTTTTGAAAATAATGAATTGACTTCGAATTTCTTAATAAAGAACTGTAAGTCGTAATAAGGAGAGAATTTTAACATAAAATTTCCTCAAAATTCTGCTACATAACAAGTTAGTAAGGCAATTAGGAATAAATTAACAGACTTCCAAAGTTTGTATGGTAAATATTATGACTAAAATAAAACTCAATTATATGCGAGACGTGTGATTTGTAATAAAATATTTTGCGTGCTATAAAATAAGCCATTTACAAGAAATGTTTTCCGAAAGCAAATTCTCATGAATGAAGTATATTTAAAAAGTTTGATTCGGTGACGGCACTTTTAAAATGCTTTGTTATGTGATTTGAAACATATTTTATTTCACAATGAATAGTTTTTGAAAATACTTTTTACATAGATACAAAAAAAATACCTAATTGATTTTAAATTTAAATATTTTGTGACAGTACATATGATAAAAAAATAGTATTATGTTCATTTCTAAAATTTACCTTGATAAGAGAAAGAAAGCACGTTGTAGCTTAGAAACCAAAACTGTAATGATAAAAAATATTATTGGTTATAAAATGTGTTTTTATTTTAATAAAAGAATTAAAATTTACAAAGTTAATCCTTCAAATATAAAATTTAATAATTTTCATTCCGAGAAAAAATTGATTCAAGTCTGGCTCGACCTGATACTAATTTACTAGACAATCTATTAAAACTAATTGAGAGATATTAATGAAGATTTATAATATATATTCGTAATACTGAGAACTAGGTCCTTTTGGGAAATCAATTAACCTTATCTGCATGATGTTAGTATTAATTAAGGCATTTCTCTAGATTTATGCGATGTACGATGTAAACATTAAATTAATAAGTAGAGATGATTCACGAGAATCAAAATATTCGAATAAATTCGACAACTAAATCCATTCGAATGAAAATCCGAATACAGTCATTCATTCGAATGAATTTGTATTTAAATGTATGAATGAATGGATAAAAGAACAAATGAATAAATGTACGAATGAGTTTATTCAAAAATTTGAAAGCCGTAACGCTCATCTGTATTATCTATGGAATACCGGAAATAAATGACTCATTCGATTATTTAATTGAATAAATTGTTAATTAACAATGTTTTGAGTTTGTCAAAATTTTTGTAGACAAGGACTGGATTCAACTCCCTGGGGAGCTGTTTATATTAACATATTATAAGGGTTATATAAATAAAGGTTTCAGCTCTTTAACTTCACAAACATCAACAGATGAAAGAATTGAAGGAATATAGATGTTCAAATATAGGCAGAATGGTGAATGTTACACAGTGTGTAAAGAGGCCACTTAAATCAGCCATTGACAGGTCATAAGCCCTGTAGATGCCTGGACTTCTATATTACCTTATCTTAAATGTTCTTCATCTCTGTTGTAAATTGTTAATTATTTGATTAGTAAATTCATTCGATCATATTTACCTCTATTAATAAGCTTATTCTAAATTTTTACATTGAATTTAAAGATCCACATAATTAAAAACATTTTGAGTGTGTCCGAATGTTTGCAGACAAGGCTGGATTTATAACGCCTGCATAACACCTATTCTCTTCTACGGACGCAAATAGTGGCACCTTACTAGCCCAACATAGCAAAATACTGAGTTTTGAGAATAGGTGTCTCTGAAGAATCTTGGATGTGGCGTGGTTTGACTGTGTAAGGAATGAAGTAATAAGAGAATGGACGCAACAAACCCCGGTGACAACTTTCTTCGAGTGGAGATGATATGGTTGGCTGGGCCATATACTGCGGATGCCTCCTAAGGGCTTAACCACGCTTGCCTACTTTACAAGGCATTAGGTACTCGTCGTCCTGGACGTCCACTGCTGGCGCGTACCTGACTTGGGAGGACGCACAGGAGCTGGCAGCCAATAAAGATGCATGAAGGCTTTTTTGTTCACAGATATCCACACTGTAGTTAAAAGTAGTTATCACGCACCATTTTTCTTAAACTTAGCACCAAAGGTGATTGGACTCGTAAAGTTAATAAACCAAAATTAGTGATCGAACATCTCATTTCCAAGACAAACAAAAACGATTTTTTTCGACTACCTTAGCCTTGTACGACTACATGGCACGTAAGGCTACTAAATACAGGGGTCCAAATGTATATACATTTTTGAAAAAAACCCATATGCTTTAACTAGGGAGCGGACATAGAATGAGGATGATCAGGGAGTTATTGAGATAAATTTTTTATCGACTGACAGGAAACAAAAAATATCAGAAAGGTATGTGGAAGTTTAGCCATTTACAGGGCTTGTGATCTCTCATTGGCTGGTTTAATTGTATTGGGTATTATCCTTGGTTATACCCAACCGAGTTTCTCTAGGGTATGCTTGGCTACAATAGTCTAGATACTAGAAGGAATGTGTATTTGACATTGACATTACACTATTTTATCGATTGTTGCGCGGTATTGCCGATAATTCTGAGATTATGATGAGCATTAGTTTGTATGTTCCTGATAATTACCTAAGACAGCGTCAGCATAAATTGTTTCATATTCCGATAAACAAGACCAACCTGCCTATAGTTATGCCTGTTTGAAGGGCTGCCACTATGCTGAACAACATCGCTCTGGATATTGATATGTTCCATGTATCCGAAGGGGTTTTTTGGTGCAGGATTCTCTTACTACTTTGACATGAGTCTCTTTCATGCATTTTTATATTTTTTATAATAAGTACGTATTGAATATATGTTTGTTATGTATATATTATATTTAAATAAATTAATTGAATTGAATTGAATTAACTAGCCATTTTACACACTTTGACATTCAACATTTTGCCTCTGTTTAAACAAACACATTTGTTTGACTCATCCATCGGTTGACCTTTGTGAAGTAAAAGAGCTGGAACAAATGCAAATTTGAAGACTTCCATATTCCGTTCTGAAAATGTTTTCCTTCTTTGTGGCAATAAATTTTAATACATTTAATTCATTAACTGAGAATAGATAACAAAACTGATACCAACTTCAACCACAACAAAAAAAATGCAAAAATTACCACCCACTTACCCCACAGACACTTTATCTGAGACAAAGCTTTACGTCAGGGCGGTTCTAACAAAATTCTGATTTTCAATAAATAATAGAAAAATACAAATTATCAAAAGACGAAACGCAACAAGGAAGCTTTGACATAAAATTATTCTGTTTTGATTATATCATGTAATTTTTATAAAATTATACTTTATTTCGTATTTGAAAAAAAAATCAATTATAAATAAATTTCATAAAAAGGACACGTTTTTTAAAAAATTCTATACATGTCTACTTTTACACATCTAGTAAATGTTATCACTGTAACTCTTCAAAAAAAAAGACTAACTCTTGTGCTTAATATTAATATTTATACAATTAGAATTGATTTCAATGGGTAAGTTCCTTTTGTTTGAAAAAAAAGTTTTTACTTTTATAAATTTAATAATATGGCGAAATTTCATGAAAATGTATGGAAATAATAAAAAAAAAAATTTATGAAAAATGAACCACTTTCTACTATTTCACAAATTTTCCCGAACCAACCAATGATAGAGTGTTGTGGTGGATTTTCGGTTTACGGGAAGTCAACTCACCAATCATCACAATTAATCGACTAGAACTTGTTACGTCACGGGTGGAGCAATTTCAAAATAACGAAACCTTAAAACATCATGATTTATAAACTTGTAGTTTGATAGAATAGCATATTAAATTAGTTTTTTAAAATATGAACTTTCTCATTGTATTTATTAATTTAATATCAACTAATTAAAAATTACATGCGTTCTGCCTTAACACAGAAAATTTCTAGTCTAAACCAGAAACAAAGATACTCAGTGCAAAATTAGTGAAATAAATTCATTTGAAATTGTGAATTGTTAATTTATACTCGTATATGTACGGTTCATTTTTACCATTACTTTAAAAGCAACAAGAAAAATGTATTTGTAAAACAAATTTCTTGTCTCATTAGAAAAAAGTGTAATGATTCTGTATTTTGTCGTATAGATATAGCTTAAAGACATCGATTCATTGAAAAAATTCTCCTCTACGGTGATGTGTAGCCAGTACACATTGCGTCTTATAACTTTTACATATCTGTAAATATAATAAAATGTACTGGGTCAAAATTTTCGGTATTTGTTCGTCACACATTTATGTATCGATTGAAATTTATTATTAAATAATTTTATCGGGCACAGAAATAGCATTATATAAGAAACTGGAGATGAATCACCCTAACAATCAAAAGCTTAACAATGGATCGCATGTCACGGCGTATGAAGTAAAATAGTACTTAATATACGATTTTTTCTCACACTTTTTACGTCTCACTCTCGATACAGCAGTTATACAACACTCGATACAACAGGCGAGAGGAAGACTACTTCACGCGTGACGCAGACCTGCCTGTTCGACTGCCACAGAACACCAACTGCTCTCTGAGTTCCACTAAAAGTGGTCCGTTTGCTAATGTTGTGAGCGTTAGCAAACGGTTTTTTTAATTTTTTAGTCATCAGATTTTCAATATAATAATTGGTGACTTCACATATAGTTGATTAAAGCAATTGCCTATGAAAGTTTCGTTTTTACTACCCAGAACCGGTGAGCGAGGATTTTTTTAACACAACAAGGGAAGGTTTAAATTAGGTGTTTTAATAAAATATTTAAGTCAGTTTAGTTAATTATTTATTAAATATCACATTTATTGTCTTGTCTGAGAGTATTGTGTTTGTAGTAAGTTGTGTTAATATTAATATAAAAAAGGTTATGTGCAACAAATCCTGTCCTGACCCTGATCAGCCTCTCTATAATAATGGACAGAGGATTGAGAAAGTTGACAGCTTTAAATACTTGGAAGTACACATAACTGAGGATGGAAGCATACATAAATCGATCGCAACCCACCTAAGAGTTGCTGGAGCAACTTTTAACATGATGCGTGCTGTCTGGAACTCTAGTCTATACTCAGTCAAAACGAAATGCTAATTATTCAACTCTTGTATAATGCCAGTTCTCCTATATTGGTGTGAATCTTGGCACCTTACCAAAGCTCAAAACACCAAACTTTTGAGTTTTGAGAGTAAATGCTTGAGAAGAATATTAGGAATAAGGTCGTTCGATTTTATAACTAACATTGAAGTCCGAGAACGGACGCAGCAGCCTCCTATAACGAGCGTCTTGAGGATGTGGTGGTGAACCTGGCTTGGACACGTGCTGCGCATGCCTCAGGAGAACCTAAACCCAAGTTGCCTCTTCTTTAGACCTGTGGGATCACGCCGTCCTGGAAGGCCGTCAATGACGATTTTTAGACTTTATTCGGTGGAATTAAGAGGCGCTGGATTGACGTGGGAAAAAGCGAGAGTACTGGCTGGCGATAGGGTCTCCTGGAGGCCACTGGTGATGTCCACATGGTCCACTTAAGAGCGGATGTAGAAAAGAAGAAGAAGAAGTAAGTTGTATCTTTTGTCAAAACGGTAGTTCGTATCACTGACTGTCTAACTGATTTGATCAAAATATTTTATTTGAAAATAAAATTATTAAATTTTCTTTGTTTATTTCGTCAGGGCCTTCAGCCCATAGCAACGCTATAATGCTCCATTAAAAGAAAACGCGGTCTGAATTTCCTTCAAAACAAACATTTCCTACAAACGTATTCCCGTATGTTCTCCTAGGATCAGAGCAATGCTCTTTTTATCGACTAAAGATATTTACTATTGGCGGATCCTTATGATTTTGTTTTCTTGATAAATTATTTCTTACGAGAGTTAGAACCATAGAAAAACTCAAATTTCATTTGCCGTCTTTGGACGTACGGTGTACTAATACAAAAAATATTTTCGAAACACACAAAAAGTACCGACACGTAAAATTTCATTCTAATTCTCTTTGTAAAAAAAAAACAGGTTCAGTTTTGGGGCACAAAAAACGGGAATACGAGACCTCGATTTTATCAATTTAAGTTGGGCATAATAGGGCCGACTTTAGGTTTTATTTTTTGGTATTGCCCTTTTCTATTCATAACTTTACTCTCACAATGCCTTTTATCTTTTTTTTAAGCCTCTGAAGATTGCATTCTACTCGTACGATGTACAAATATTAAAACCGCCAGCGGGATATTCAATCGTCGTGTCTTAATTCGAATTATTAAAAAAAAAAGTATTTATATGTATATTTGCCCTTTAATAAGTATTTTTCGTTATTATTTTTATTTCGTGGAGGGTAACACCAACACCCGTGAAATTAGCAAAGCCGAACACCGTTTAGGTTCGCAACGCGTAATCCGATGCAACGTCAGCTCGGACAAGTTATTAAACGTCGTGAATAGGAAAAATATTCACATTTCATCTTGGCATTTTGTGTCGCCCGTCCACTAGCTCCTCGCCGAGTGTTAACTATTGTGAATTCCTTCTGTACAAAATAATAAGATGTAATTCGTGTGTAACTGCTTAATAAATAACTTCAATTGTAATCCATCTTTCTCATTTAACCTCAAATCAACTCACGCGCACCCGTCCTAAAAATGATTACGCTTGCACAGAGACATGCATATTTTATAGGCCCAAAAATTTTTAATTCTTTTTTTACTGATAATATTTCATTGATTTAAAACTATCAAAATTTTCCTTCTTTTAAAAAACATGCTCTATCCTGAATTCAAACTAAAGATTTCAACTCTTTTTTCTATGATTCATTTTTTTTGCCCTTTTATTCACAATTTTTATTTCCTTTTTTAATTACAATAAAAAAAATATCATATTATCTTTTACAAAATATTTTATTTTTTCTTTCTTATGTTACACAAAAATATTATAACTGTCCATTTTTTATTATGGGAGCAAAAATTCATTTAAATTTATTGTATACTCACGGACAGGCCATGCCTTTGTGGGATTTTTTGTTTACTATTTTTACTATTAATATGTATTTCATTGCTATGTAATTATGCTTTGTTTTTTTAAAACTCTGTTTTATCAATAATGTTTATTGTAAAAAAAAAAAAAATAAAATTAAATCCTTTCCACAAACATTTAGACATTCTTTAATTATTACTTAGTCTTAATTCATAGGACATATTACGTCTTTGCTATTTGAATTAGAACCTATTTGTAAGGTATTACCGTGTACATGTGCGTCTATAGACTTTGATGAATTTGGTGTTTTTTCCAACAAGTATTTTATTTCCATTCAAAACAAAGCTTTATTTTCCTGCACGCTTATTGATCCAACGTCGGTATTTGTGGCAGAATTAAATTCCTATTTTCGATTATTTATCAGTTAGGATCCTTTGTCTGAACCGTTGTGGCTTACCCCGGTTCGGTACTTGGCCCATTCAACCGTTTCCAGAGTTCTCTCTTGAATTTTACAGGATTACCATATTCATCATCCTTCACTTACGTCGACTAATCGGATAAATGAGAGTAAATTCGATTTAGAATTCCTCATCGGAAAAGCAGAATTTGAACGGATAAATAATGATGTATTCCACTTGTAAAGAGGTACTATTAAAATCTCCTTTCCATAACAGTTTTCAGCGGGTTGGAATTCCAAATCAGCTCTTTGAGACAAGACACAAAATCGTGGTTTAATTTTTACAAATATTGACTTATTCTACAAAGATGGATCAAAACTGACTAAAATACTTTAATTAATAATAAAATAACTTTTTGTTCATTGAAACCCACCCACTTACTCGAATCCGTTTTAAAGGTCTTGTGGCCTTTTTTCAGATCCGCACATTACAAAAACATTTTTTTAGCTGTAATGAACGGTAAACTTATTTATTTGTTCAAAAAAACTCTGTTTTCAAAAGATTCTCGTTTTTTTTTTTTTAATTTACATTTACTGCTTTCAATGCCCCGATCGCCGTCAGAGCAACCAGTCAAGTATATGTATATAGCCAATTTGTCTGTCATCCTCAATTAAATTTTCCCAATTCTGACAAAGATGGGGTATGTTAGTTCATTAGCTTGTTAGTAAACCCGAAGAAACAAGTCCGAAAAAATCATTGTTTCTAAATTCGCTCCATTCCTAGCACCACCCGACGAAAGCCTAGCATCAACCTATTCAAAATCAGGCATCCTAGTCAAGACCTATCAACTAATCTATCAACCGACCTATCAACCAACCTAACAACCAACCTTATCAACCACACGCAATATGAAAACCCAATCCAATCCAGGACAGCGTCCCCAATAATCCACCACGACGGCGAAGGAGCAGCCCAGCCCGACCCCAGACCGATACACGCCTCCCAGCCCTACTATAATATGGATTGGGCTAATGCAAAGTAAATTGATTTTAATTTTTCGATGGTCATTATATTTCTTAATCGAATAAATACATATATTAGTTTTCTCATTCTATTAACAATATTATTTATTTGCTCTTTTCATTTTATATTTTTATCAATTATAATTCCTAAATATTTTATGCTATTTTTTTCAGTGATTTGGAGGCAATTATCGTTATGAAACTGATATCCTTCATTGCATTTTGTAGTGTGGGTACAAATATTTATAGGAGGTTTAACTTGTCCTTTCAATGTAAAAGTGATGTTATTTGTTTTTCAGTATTCAGAGACAAAATATTGTTATCGAACCGTTCTTTTAATTTATTAATTTCTATTTTTTAATTTAAATTTACTTCGTTCCACGAAGATCCCCTTATAATAAGTTCGGTATCATCAACAAATGAATCTTTATCACTTTTTATATTCTGTATATTAAAAATATTATTAATATATATTATAAATAAAATAGGTCCAATTACTGTTCTTTGAGGTATCCCAAAATCTGAACAGTTTATTTTATTACTTAAATTGACATTTAATTTTGCTATCTGTTGACGTTTTCTTAAGTTACTTTGAAACAAAGATAAAACATTTCCGTAAACACCAATTTGAATTAATAAATAATTAGTTTGTCATGAGATAAATTATCAAAAGCTTTTTTAAGTCAATAAAAATACCTAAACAATTATCTCCATTGTCAAGACTGTTATCAATGACCGAAGTTAATTTAGCTAGAACATCTTGTATGCTTGTATTTTCTTTAAAACTATACTGATGTGAATTGAGTAAATTGTTTTTCTGAAGGAAATTTGTAAGTTTTTTCAAACAGATGTTTCTTTTTTTTTTGCTATATTTGAGGTAAGGGATATTGGTCAATAATTAATAAAGTTTGTTAAGTTTCCAGATTTGTATATTGGTGAAATTATAGATTTTTTGTAAACTGTGGGAAACAATCTTTTCTCTTAACTTTTGTTTATTATATAAGTAATAGGAGTAATTATTTCTTTACAAATTTATTTAATGGTCTTAACGATGATTCTATCATACATTGGACTAGTTGACACTTTCAGACTTTTAATTATGTTTTCAACGTCTTTTTCGCCAATTGATTGAAAATCGGAGAATTTGAAATTGACCATTTGATTGCTGTTATTTTTACCAGTGGGATTTTGAGTTTTATTAATTTTGTTTGCTAAATTTAGACCAACATTAGAAAAATAGTCGTTGAAAATGTCAGCTCATTTTTTTGGATATTTATCTACTTTAATCAGTCCTGAATAAAAAGAAACATTTTTGATAGAAGATGTATTTAAAAAAAATAAAAATATTGTTAATAACATTCCATAATAACTATAGAATATTCCTCCTGATCCCAACAGTCAAAGATAAAACAGAAGCTTATTGATATCATAAAAGTCCACTATTATGAGTTATAAATCTTGTAATAAAGTAAATAAAACAACTTTGTTGTTAACCACTAATTTTTATTTTCCACAGACCGGTTTCAAAGAAAATAAGCTTCTTTGTCAAGGTTTACATAACCTTGACGAAGAAACTTGTTTGCTTTGAAACCGGTCGGTGGAAAATAAAAAATAGTGGTTAAAAACGAAGTTATTTTATTTATTTTACTATAATGAATCACCACAAAGTTAGTGCTTCAAATATAAACTTTATTCTTTATATAAATCTTGTACTTAATAAGCAAGGTAAATAATATCTAACTCCCACAAAAAAAAATAAACTTGTTATTTTTAGAAATAAGGACTTCATTCAATATCCTGATACTTCAATTAACAATTTTCCGACTATTACGGATTTGAAATGAACGTCGTTTCATTCTTTTATTATTTCCTACACATTTCATTGTAAAGAGTTCACTCAAATTTAATCGAAATAGGGAAATAATTGAATTGTACTCGTCTACATTTAAAAAGAAGATAAATATTACTTTTTATGTTATATTATTTGACGATAAAACTATTTTATCACCATTTCACGAAATGAGCGAAGAATCGATTATTTGTTTTGTAGATTAAACGCTCATGGTAATGAGACAAATGTCAGATGCAATTATCCGCCATTTTGTGAGCGACGTTGCGGCTTATTTAATTACGGAAGCTTCTCAGTGGAACCAATTAGTCTGAAGTTGTCTCGATTTGAACAGAGTCACATATCAAGGAAATTATTCCGGCTAAGACTTGTTCTTTAGTGCGCCATTATCATATAAAAGCCACTAGAGTCAGTAACACACAAGCTTCCATAGTTTTTCTGCCTTTGATATATCGAATTGTATTTCTACTCAATTAATTTAATCCCTCGAGCTTGGTTTGCTATTAATTTACCGAGTTTATGCTAATTTAATGCTTAAAAACACTATTCCGTGCTGTGGAAGTGTTGTAGAATTTCCCGTATAAAACTAAAATAAGCTTCAGGTACTTACTACATTACGGTATCCGCAATTAAAATGCAGATAATTATAATATGTTTAAAATTAATACATAAACAATATAAAATGCATAATTTATTCCAATTAAGAGACAAAACATATTTGAGAAAGGATTATTGAAGTCTAGACATTTAAAGGGTTTATGACCTATCATTGGTTGGATTAAGTGACCGATTTACATAATGCGTAACATTAATTATTCTGCCTATGTTTAAGCATGACATATTTCCTGAACTCTTCCATTTGTTAACTTTTAAAAAGTAAAAGAGCTGGAACCTTCATTGACGTGGATATGATTAATATGATTAACCCAGTGTGGTTCTTCCTTGACTGATCCACTTACTAAAATTTTTAATTTATCCATAAAAACTGGTATATTTCCTGAAAGATGGAAAGCCAGCTACTTGACACCTATTTTTAAAAAGGGTGATAAATCAGATATTGCTAATTATAGACCCATCTGCATGCAGTCAACTATACCTAAACTATTAGAATCTATTTTTTTGATAAAGTTTACTCCAGAAATAAAAAAAGTTATCTCTCCATTACAACATGGATTTATTACAGGAAGATCTACAACGACAAATCTAATGTTGTATCAGCATCGGCTTATGGAAGCTATGGAGAAACGCCGGCAAACTGATACGATCTATACTGACTTTAGTAAAGCTTTTGATAAGGTGTCACATGCGATTTTAGTACACAAATTAAAACTATTAGGAATCTCGGGAAACATTTTAAAATGGTTCAAAAGCTACTTATCATCTAGGAAAATTTTAGTCAAAGTATTCGGTTATGAGTCGTATCAGTTTGAGGCATCTAGTGGAGTTCCTCAGGGATCTCACTTAGGTCCTGTTTTGTTTTTGCTTTTTGTTAATGATATTGTATCGATATTCGAGGGAGTGGACATTCTTTTATTTGCTGATGACCTGAAATTATCTAAGACTATTGCTTCTGTTAGTGACTGCGAATCTCTTCAATTAAACCTGGCGAGTCTATATACTTGGTGTCAGAGAAATGAGCTCTTTCTTAATATTGACAAGTGCAGTGTTATTACGTTTACCCGTAATAGAACTTCAATCAACTTCTCTTATAATATAAATAACACAGATCTCGTAAGAGTTACAGAAATAAAAGATTTAGGTATAGTGTTCGATGACAAGTTGTCATTTGCTCCACACATTGATGCAGTTACTAACAAGGCAATGAAGTGTCTCGGATATTTGCTGAGAACGGTGAAGGATTTTAATTCCATCGATTCGCTTAAATCTTTATATGTTGCCTTAGTTCGGAGTAACTTAGAGTATAATTCAATAATTTGGTCACCTTGCTATAAAATACATAACATAAAATTAGAAAAAGTCCAACATAAATTCCTTCGCTTCATAAATTTTAAACTTAATATTCCCGTTGACCAAATCGACTACAACTTCCTATCAAATAATTTAAAATTGTCTACTCTCTCGAATAGGAGAATCTTAACCGATTTAGTAAACCTATATAAAATTGTAAATGGCGCGCTGGACAGCCCTGATTTAACGCGACTGGTCAATATTAAAATACCTTCCCGTCGCACACGAAATAAGTCGGTGTTTGTCGAGGTGTCCAGCGGGCACAACTACTATGTAAATTCACCTATAGCTAGACTTCATCGCCTTGGTAATGAATATGGCGATGTTGATATATTTCGTTACTCATTGAGCATATTCAAGACCAAAGTACTACAGGCGACCGACGCGACTGAGTCTAGTCAATAAATCCTCGATCGTATTTATGTATGCTTAAAAGTTAGCCCGTGTTATGTTTTATATTTTTAGTCTATAAAACCCTTTTCAGTTTTCAACATTTTAAATAACTTCACTTTAAAGTTTAGTTTACCGGTGTAAAAAAAAAAAAAAATGTTTTATTTAAATCCTGTTATGCCTTATATTATAAACATAATATAATGTATGTATTATGTCTTAATAGTGTATTATGTTAACTATGTAACTTTATTTTTAAATTTTAATAATATTTTATTTTTTTTTAAATTTTTATATTTGAAAAATGTTAATTATGTTTAATGTGTAACTTTTTCTTATGATATAGTATGTATAATGTAAAAGCCCCATGGGCGTCAACAGAAAGAAAATAAAAAAAAAAAAAAAAAAATAATAATCTGGATCGATTATTTTACCAATAAAGCAACGCCTGAAAATACTTTTAAATTTTTATGAAGATTTTATTTCAGTTAGTTTTTATAAAGTTATTTATTTATTGACGGACTTATTCAGTCCATTTCAACAATGAGCACAAATTTTTATAACAAATACATGTACAAATTAAATAAATAAAATAAATACATTATAGTTTAAATGTTATACAGTGTGTAAAGTGGCCACATAAACAAGCCAACCATAAGTCACAATCCTTGTAAATACCTAGTCTTCTATATTATTAGCCTCAGAGTTAGAAATACGTTATTATTTTTTTGTAATATGTATTTTTATATTAATGAATAAATAAAATACTTGATTCCTCATTAGATATAGATTATAATGATTGTGACAAAAAAGTCCTACTCCGATTTTGTTGGGTAATTTTTATCGCCAATAGTTCGTAAAAAACAGATTAATTAAGTCTTAATATCATAGCCACGCAAATACAGACCATCGTGAATGTTCAAAATATTATGGGTTATATTAAAATCTAGCTTATTAAACTAACAAGGTTTCACGCTACACATAAAATTATATGAGCGAACGTTATCAACATAAATTTTACGATGTTATATAATAAACTACTGTTGTATGCAACATAGATTAAGAAAAGAATGAAAGAAAAGTAATAAACTGTGAAAGGATGAAGTAATTAGTTTAAATTAAATACACGTCTAAATAATGGGATGAAAATTTAGGCATTATTTATAAAATGAGAATGAAGCAGATATGAAAATTGAGGATAAGCAGAATAAATTTAACCGAACTAACAACAAACAAACAAACCATCGCATCGCTCCGATTCTCCGTAAAGATACGCAAAGAGGATAGAACGCTTCATCACTCTGTTTTTAAACACAGACCACGCTCCATTTACATTCGTAGGATTTAGATTGTTGAGGGTTAAAGCTCCTTTTTTAAAAAAATGTTTTAAGTGAAAAACGTTGCGTTATATACGGGATTGAAAAGTGAACAACTGCATGGGTAAATGATGTTGTAAAAAGGGTCAACAAATATCGAAAAAAAAAAAAACGACTTTCGAACTTTTCGACTACATGTTTTGCATTATCATCACTTTAACTTAGCGACGACGAAATACTAAGAAAACAATACGCTCAGAATCAGCATAAACATACAAGCTAATTCTAGAAGATACTGGAAGAAATGATACAAAAAATTGACCTTTTGCATTATTTGTGTAAAAAAGTGTTGTAACAGACCCAAACAAAGGAAAAAAAACACTAGATTATGTGCTCTTGATTCTCGAGTTTACAAGAATAATTATACAGACACGTATTTTTATCATTTTAATCAAAAGATTGCAGTTGAATCGGATTGTGGTTCCGTGGCTAGTGTCGCAAACTCACGAATCAAACGTCCGAGGTTCGCACCCCACTTTTCCACAACTGCATTACTTACAACGTGAACCAAAAAGTTAAACTCGGATCGAAGAATTGAAGAAATGTGAATGTAAATGTTCAAACATGGGCAAAATGGTGAATGTTACACCGTGTGTAAAATGCCCACTTAAACCAGCCAACAACAGGTCATAAGCCTTGTAAATGCCAATACTTCAGTTTTACTTTTCTTTCATTCTTTTTTTAATCTATGTTGCATACAACAGTAGTTTATTCCGTATTTATTTTTATTTTATTGGGAAGGTTAGTGTCTACTTTATAGTTTAATACTTTACATAAGATCTTTACATTTTTAGAAAACAACGTGGCGTTTTGTAAGGGAATCAAAACAAAAAAGTGTTAGAAGTTGCTCGAATATAATAAGTTATTTGGTAGGAAATAGTGTTAAACGCGCAGCGGACAGTAAATGTAAAGCAGCGTAAAAGGGCGCGACATGTACCATTGGATTTACCGTAAACTGGCATGCGCAGTTAGTCTTTTTACTCTACTACGCGCTTTGCATGGCAATGTTGATGCGGCATAACGTGACAACGCTTATTTTAAGATTTATCGTAATATCAACCTATCGTTCTATGCAGAAATCCCTTGTCAAATATACCTCAGTATTCTTATTTCTTGATAAGATATGTGTTGTTTTAGAAACGCACCTTTTGAAACAAAAATAGTTTATTTTCTTACGTGCGAAGTGAGTGAGTTATCAAAATATAAAATAATCGGTGCCGCATTCACATATTTTACCATATAAATTTTTCATGTCGGTACGAGTATCTCTTAACTATCTTAATGTTATTATCTTATAATACATATGTGTTTTATACACAACTACTATAAAAATAAAAAAATAACATATTGGCTTATTAAGTTAGGAAGAAAAAAAACTGAAAGCTTATTAAACTACATTCCAAGGTAAGTAATATATTTATTATCCACGACAATTTGAACACTATCAAATGCAAAGATAGGAAAGATACAATTTATGTATATATGTATGCATGCATGTATTTATGTGTATGTGGAAATGTATATATGTGTGTGTAAATATACACATATGTAAGTATAAATATATGTATGGGCGTGTGTATGTATGTGTATAAATGTTTATTAGGGTACACACGTGTGTGTGTATGTATGCGGAGATATATAAATAAACATATTTGTTAGTCTGCCTTAGCACGGGTCTTCTCCTACCAGCCATTCTTTATAATATAAACAAAATAATATTTAAAAAAAAAAAAAAAAATTGCATAAATGAATAAATAAAACCTCATTGTTTCATCCACTTCCACGTACATAAGTATTTACATTACAAACTACACCTAATCAATCACTCGTGAATAAAGAATCCTTTTGACGAGTGAATTTCACTATCGTTGAATTCATAATATATCTAAATCATTTGCCATTTATAAGTGAATCGATATTTAATCTTACCCTTTCATCACGGTTCAATTATCACCTTTTAACACGCGCAATCCAGCTCTTTTTAAAACTATATTTGAAGTGCCGCGTGCATTCGCCATTTGATATCAGGGATATAAACAGATTTACATGACACGCATGCCAAGGGGAGGTGAAATAGGGGAGATTTTTTGGGGTGCAATAGTTGCTGGATAGAAATACACTCGGAATTGAGAAGAGTGCTGAAGTGACGATTATATTACATTACGTAGATAAAAATGCATGTAACATGATACTTTGTTTATAAACGCTAAGTCAGGTCATGTGTTTTTGATGCTCGGTCTTTGAAATTGTTTTTTTTGATACAAGTACGTACAAATCTAGTAATTGCTTTGAGATTAACTTTGCAACGCAAGGGTTTATATTAATGCCAAAAAAAAATAATGCCTAAATAGAATTTGTTGTTCATATCATTGCCTTATTAGATCCGATGTGAGTCATATATTCACATCAAATCTTAATAAATTTAAGAAAAAGTTGTTTTTTTTAAATATTTTATTTTATTCAGGAAACATACAGTACGGTTACAAAGTTTTATATTTTACATAGTTAGACTTAACTCTAATGTACGAGTGAAGTTTCCATATTTTATTATATTTATATCTAAGGTTATCAATGAACTATTTTTTTTGAAGCACAAAAAAGAGAAGGGAAAAAAAACATAAATGAAAGTTGTTTAAAAATTAAAATCAAGATAAAAAAGTTATTTCAAAGTTTGTAGTTTATAGTTGTAGTCAGCGCCCTTGTGGTGATTTTAACCAAAACGGCGCTTTATAAATTATCCAACTATATAATTAGATATAAGTTAATATGAGGGCATTCATTTATTATGTTTGTACTATTTAAAGACAAAATAAAAAATTAAAAAAATAAAATATATATATATTCCCAAATATAAAAAAATTAGAAATTTTATTAGTAAAAGTAATTAAAAGGTAGGAATAAACAATGAAAAACATACTCAGATGAAAAAAAAAAACATTTTCAAAAAGAAAAACATATATATATATATACATAAATACATAAATATTTTAAGGGATTCAAAGAAACGATGATAAAAATCTTTAAATGAAATATAAGACAATAAATTTAAATAAATTTAAAAAACATCTTCAAAAATAAAAACACATTATTGTAGGAGCAGCAATATATTGATTTTATAAATACAAACAATATAATTAATTGAACGTAGTTTAAAAGCATATAAACATGTCACTGCAGCAGAGAAAAGAGAAAAAATAACAGGTATAGGAAGTAATCTTTCAAATTTGATAAAGCAATATAAGGAGAAGATTTTAAACCAAAAGGAGTTTCAGATTTCAAAAATTTGATTTAAAAATTAGTATAAATAAGTTCAATAATGGAGAACAGTGAATTTTACCAAGTGTGTAGTTTTAAACTGGTCAATGATAAGGCATTAGCTATGGTAATGCATAGACTTCCTTATTTCTTTCTCTAAAATGTTCTCCATCTCTGGTAAAACGTTCATGTCTAAAATTATCTTCTGTTACACATTAGAATTAAAATATTCAATTAAAAAAAATATATATTGAATACGACTTTGTGTAAAATTGAAGGCGGTGATTTTTTAATCACAGGTAATATATTCTGTTGATGACTTTATGCATCATAAATAAAAAGATATTTGCAAATTTATGACATCAATAAAATAATTTAAATTATGATTTCGCATAATTTAGTCGTGACATGCAACTTAATTGAGATTTTAAAAAAAAAATGTGTAACTTTAAAAAAAGGTATGTTTGACAATTAAAAATTAGTTTATAGGTACAAATATGTATACATTTTAATCATATTTTAAATTGTCAGCCTCGTGGTAAAATGATCAGTGCGTTTTTCTACCATGCTAAAGGTTTTAGGTTCGATACTCACATAGTTCATATGAAATATTTATTTAAAAGGGTGTTTTCACACTAGAATAGCTAGAATAAGCCCTTCGACTGGTACCTGAGGCGTAAGACTTCATGCAACAAAAATGATCTTGATACAAAGCGATTAGTGTTCCAATGCAGTGTCCAATGTACCGTTAGGCTCGGAAAGGGAACGTTGATGATGACGATGGTTTTAAATTAAGGAGGGTGATTTTTTAATCATAGGTGGAAAATTTTTTTGATGATTTTTAACATCATAAATAAAAAGATATTTGCAATTTTCTGACACCATGAAAATTATTTTTATAATAATTTAACATAATATAGTCGTGATATGCCACTTTATTGAGATTTAAAAAATAATTGTTGATGTTATTTGAAGAAAAAAAACGATAAATTTGTCAGTTAAAAATTAGTTTTAAGATATAAAAATATCGGTTTTAATCGTCTTTTAAATAAGCCTTAAGAAAAATCTATTAACAAAGCATTATGGAAATTCTTACAACGACCAAAAACACTTAACAACGCCTGAATAAAATTTAAATTACCGTCTCATTGGTACGTTTCTTAACTTTGCAGAAATGGTCGACAAACAAACACCATTGTGAGTTTACTAATTACTTTGTAACACTTTTCTCCTTGGAAGACAGACTCGGAGTGGGTTTTTTGCTCATTTTCACGCGTGCAGCTCAAACTTTCTACTAACTTCAATTTGAAAAGCCAAGTAATACCAAAGACTACACCTTGGAAATTTGCGCTCTTCAGCAGTTTACGTTCTTTAGAGGAAAGTGACATTAGACAAATATGTATAGAGGTATATAGAGCGCGTTGTTTTACTGGGTTGGTATATTGAGTCGCAGAATGCTGAACTAAAAATGATTTGAAACCCATTGACGTAATAAAATACTAATAGAGAATTGCATTGGTTCTCGCTATTTTTCAACAGATGGTATACAAAACAGATTGTGTAAAATACTACAGTCAACTTCATCGAGAAGGTCCATCATTAGGCTTAAAATTATAGTAAACAGGGTCCATTATATCCAATATATCGGATCGGAGCTGTACAAACGCCTAAAATTCTTCAAAGAACTCTCTCCTTGCATCCATACACTTTTGGAGACGTGTCAGCTACGCCTGGAAAGCACCCTGAAACTACGTTCAATTATACAAATTAAAAGGAAATTGGGTGCCATACAAATTGAAGTCGAGAGATGTTGAACCACTAAAAAATTCAAAAAGGTACAAACAAAAATATTTTAAATTTTAAAAACGTTAAAAGTTATAGATTTCGTGGTATCATTTAAATAAAGTCACTGAATATATCCATTTAGTAAAAATGATCGAGATGCGGTACAGCTAGTGCATCAAATCAGTACTCTTTGCACCATTATATGCGAAAAAGGAATAACGATTACGATATGATTTCCCACTAAGAAATCCAGTGTAAATTTAACTATATTCTGATGAATCATTAAAACGATAAAAATATAAATTTATTTTAATTATCAAACAAAATAAATATAATTATTTACATTTGTGAAGTGCAAGTTAACAAGCAGTGACGCTGCGGCTACATCGGCAAACCTTACGCTCTTTTATAGAGCTCACTTATATGGAGGTCAGTTCAGATAAGACGACTCTCTTTTACAGTTTTTACCGCTCTCTTTTACAGAGGTTTTCGGGGGTAAAATGAAGGGACCTCAAGCCAGTTCTCTTTTAAACAGGTTATTCTTATGTCCATGCCTCTTATATCATTGTTCAACTGTATTTATTTAAACAATGAATAAGAAATAATGAATAAAACTATTTTAAAATAAAAAACGGCCCCCGCAGTATAATTCTTAAGACGCTTGACTCACGCATGAACGGTTCCGAGTTCGATTTCCGGTGAGAACAAAAAAAAATGTTCCTGATGTCTTGACGTTTTGCGCTGATGTTTTCCACTGTATTGAGGCTTTCTGGCCTTGTACTAAAAACATAAAAAAATAATCAAAAATTCAACCACTATCTTAACTTTCTCCCCCGTTTGAGTGTATTAAAAAAATAATGTATGTATATTCCAAGAAGAATCAGGTGTGTTAAAAGCCCAGAACCAATCTAGAGAATGCAGAGTAGATTTAGTTGGGTAAAGTTACAGTTAAGAAGTAAATAGAAACTTTTAAACTAATTATTAATCCAACCCTTGAGTGTTGCCTATAGCTAGCTACACCTGCGCGCTAAGTAATGTGTTACCTCCAGCACGTCCTGTGCTTTTGGAGGATCCATTAAAAGAAAATCACCGAACCTTAATAAAACAATTTTTATTTTAGAATGATCCTGATAAAAAAATTAGCCAAAATTTTCGTATAAAAATATTTTTTGACGAATGCGAGCGCTTGTAAACTTCAAAAGTAATATTTTGTTTAAGGTTTGTTCCTTATGAAAGCAACCCTGAAGTAATATTACATATTTCATAAAAAAAATGAGGAAGCGTTTCAGCTCCTTTACTTCACAAAAGTCATTAGATGTAAGGGTCGATGAAATGTAAATGATTAAGCATAGGCAAAATTGAGAATGTTACACAGTGTGTAAAGTGTCTTCATAAACCACCCAATAATGTATCATAAGCCCGGTAAATGTAAAGCTTTCGTATTCCTTTCTCAAAAATATGTTCCGTCTATGTTGTACATTAAATGATAATTTTAATATTTCCCTAGGGACTAGTGGATAAAATGTTTTCCCTCTCTGTTGCAATAAATTTAAAAAAATAGTTTTTATGTTATCATTTATCAAAATATTTCAATTACAAAAAAAAATACATTAACGAGTTGTCAAAATATAATCTGTTAGAAGATTACCGTATTTTGCGGACGATAAGACGCATCAAACCATAAGACAGACCCCAATTTTTTTCTAACAAATATACGAGTATTTTAGACGATAAAAAGCATGGGACCACAAAACGCATCCCGATTTTTGTTATTTTCTTATGGTCTGAAAAATACTGTATTTTAATCAACTTTGAGGAAATTAAAAAGGGAATTGAATTTATTATTATCCGCAATTTTACTATGGTTATTATATAAAAAAATTACTTATCACGTATTTTTTTTATTTTTTTTATTCGTATTACGAATCAACTAAGCAGATTGTAATAAACATACGTATCAACAATATTTTGAGCTTGTCCAAATTTTTGTAGACAAGAACAGGATTGAACTCCCTGAAGAGCTGTTTATATTAACATATTACAACAGAGATGAAGAACATTTAAGAGAAGGTAATATAGAAGTTTAGGCATCTACTGGGCTAATGACCTGTTATTGGCTGGTTTAAGTGGCAAAAATAATTTGAAATTGATAAATTCGCCTGGTTCATGAATAAGTATAAAAATTGAAAAAATAAGATTTTCAGGCGTTGCCTAGTATGTAGGTGAAATAATTCAATTGGATGAATCTCACCCGCATAAATAATGGTTTTAGCTCTTTAATTTTACAAACATCAACAGATGAAAGAATTGAAAGAATATAGATGTTCGAATATGGGCAAAATGGTAAATGTTACACAGTGTGTAAAGTAGCCACTTAAACCGGCCATTGAAAGGTCATAAGCCCTGTAGATGCCTAGACTTCTTTATTACCTTCTCGTAAATTTTCTTCATCTCTGTTGTAATATGTTAATAAAACATACGTTTTATAATTATCTTTATATATATATAATTTTTTGGTACGTGTCATGTCACAGTACTCCTCCTAAACGACTTAACCGATTTACGTGCGATTTTCAGAGAAATATAGATCTTTGGACTGTGCGTGTTCGTAGATAAAATCTATCTATCTAATCTATTAAAATCTTTCATCGAATTTGTAAAAAAGAAGTTAAGAGCATAAATGTTTTATTCAGCGATCTACCAGGGCTGCATTCGAGGAGAATGCATTTGCAAAAAAATGAAACGATGTTGTTTTTTGTGTATAAAAAAGTTTGTTTTTGAATGTTAACAAACAGCATTTGTTTTTTGTAGATCTCAATCAGATTCTTTCCTTAAATTCTTTATAATTTCTACCCATTTTTTAATTGGATTTTTGGTAACACTAAAATAATATTAAATTCTATACATTTTTAAAAATCGTATTCCTACATAAGTACACCCGTTTGTTGGTGAGACGAACAGAGTTTGACGTTTGCAAAAAAAAAAGCCAAATTTGAAAAAACATTTATTTTATATTTTGGAATGCAACCATAAACAAATACCTAGATACCTACTTAAATTTATTATTTGAATATTAAAAATCTTTAGCTTTGGAATTTAATCACAAACAAGTACCTTTTTATTAATAAAGGGTATTTTTCCCAGCTAATAGTAAGAAAACCAACGTTCGGGCAAGACAACGCCTGTCGGGTCCGCTAGTATATAATATAAATTTGTAAATAATTTTATTCTTTCATTTATAATTTTAACCAAAGACTGCGTTTTGTCGTGACTGACATCGTCAGACTGGTAAATAAATAATAGTCTTATAAAACAATATAATACGTATTTTTATTACTTTCATTAAAATGCAGTTCCACCAAGAAATGTCAGTAGAAAAACTCAATCTATATGTATTATAAGAAATTAACTTAAATATTTTTCTAGTTAAATAATATTGAATTTATCTGTATCATGAAGGTACAAAAAACCAAATAGGAATATCCATCTAAAGTCTTATTTTATATTAGTAAAGTTACTTTACATTACTTTATGCAGAAATAATTATTTACCTCAAAATGATCACAAACTAATTTAATTTTGTTGTTTTGGGTAATTAATTTTAACAAAACTACACGCATGACGATTTTGAGTAATTATATGTAATTACATATGTGCAAATCGAAATCGGAAAACTGATTATCAATATGAACTTTTAAATGGAAAATTGAACGACAAATTGGAATTAATTGTGGATTGTTACCAAACCTGTGTCAAATAAAATAAAAAAGGATTTGATTATTCATCATCACTTCCCTGTCCATACCCAGTGGTGTATAAGGCACTGTATTAGTGTTCTAATTGCGTTAAATTTTAATTATTTTTGTAAGATGAAAAGTAAGGTGATCAGTCTTCTGCTACAGGTGCCATACCAGAAATTTGTATTGAGCGGATCCTAAAACCCACCATCCACCTGCAGCTGTTATAGAGTCTTGAGTGACTCTATGTTAGCTGCGCA
This sequence comes from Micrasema longulum, assembly GCF_059751315.1. Classification (NCBI taxonomy): domain Eukaryota; kingdom Metazoa; phylum Arthropoda; class Insecta; order Trichoptera; family Brachycentridae; genus Micrasema; species Micrasema longulum. The sequence continues at coordinate 267,492 of NW_028277751.1, forward strand.
TAGAGGAAGTTATAAACATTTTCTAAGAAATGCAAACTCCATGCAGATTATTGAGGAGGGAGGATTCACGGACTGAAACAACACGTCATTTCTACCCCTCAAGATTAATGCCTATATTTTTTTATTTTAGAGTATCCACAAAATCGACCAACAATTTACACCAATAAATGTATACAAGAATAATGAAACTTAAGACTATAGTATAGCAGAACACATAAAAACATAGAATTTTTTAATTGAAATAAATACATAAAAACAAATCACAGAAATAAATACACGAAAAAAAAACATTCAAAAACATAAGTACGTAAACGAAAATAAAACATATTTTATATTACAAAGAAACAAGATGACGGTACAAAAACATAAAAATTACAACAAACAAAATTAAACGATGTAATATTGGAAAGTAAAATCACATTTAAAACGAATATTCTACGACTATCAAGCGAGAAATCGAACCCAGAACCACAATTATGATAGGCACATGCGCCGACCACTACAGTACGAGGCGAACATAATATTTTTATTCCATTTACTTTTTTTGGATTAATATCAAAGAGTTGCATCTAGGCAAAAAACAATCGTCCAAGGTTCTGGTTTTATTTAACACACTAAGATGTATTCTTTATCCGCCTGGATACAGAAAACAATAATTATTTAGGATTTTTATATGTTTTTTTTTTTAAATATTAATAATATTTTTATACAAAAGTTGACAAAATTTAGATCGCACCAAATTAATAAAAAAAAAAGTTTTTCGGTATCGCTTCTAATACAAATAATTAACAAAGGAAATTATTAAAAAAACAAATAAATAAAAAAAGAGCAATTCTACGAATTTCAAAAAACGATGCGTATCCTTCGAGTTGAAAACACTCGTCTGGGATTCCGGCTCTACTTACACACATATCTATAGTCATCTTTTTATAAATAAAATAAAATCATTAAATTTTTTTTTAACGTAAAAATTAAATTTTCTCTTAAGTAGTAAACGCCATTTTGTGTCAATGTAACTAAAACAGATGAACACTTTGCAAGAATCTTCAGAAAGCAATTTATCAATTATGCTCACTAGGAAAACAAATTTTGGTTAAAACGTAATGTATTTGTGAGCTGTCATGCGGCTAAGTAAAGTTGATATGACAATAAATTGCCTTCTTAATGGATAAGGCTTTGCGTTCTCTGTGATTTATGGGAGCTTTTGATAAAATGCGAATTCATATGGAAATTTCCCGAGAAATACATCGAAACACTTCACTATATACTAGTTTATGACTTTATTAACTTTTTCCGAAACAACTTTTTCTCTTGCTAAAGTTTTTCTAACAAAGAATGTTGGAAATAACAGTTTTGTCTGATTAATTTGATTTCGGTGAATAAATGGAGTATACGTAGAACTTTATTATGTTAGACATATTAAAAGTATTACACGTGAAACTAGTTGGGCATTTACAGGGTTTATGATCTGTAAAGTGGCCACTCAAACCAGCAAATGACAGGTCGAAAGCCCTGTAAATGCTTAGATTTCAATATTCTCTTCTCAAAAATGTTTTTCTCTTTGTTGCAACAAATTTTGACCTTAATAACTTTCTGGGGAGGAAATCCAGCCTGTCTGCAAACATTTGGACATACTCGAAACATTGATTGAGGGTCTTCTGATCGATTTTCCTCAAATTTTTTTTGTCAAAATTGGAGTAACTTTATTTGTCAATTTTAATGTTATAAACTGCAATTAGAATTGAATTCGGCTTAACTGATGTCATTGCCCCTTTCACTGTGAGCTTGGCAAATTATATGGAGGGCTGATTTTGCATTCTTCTCATGACTAAATTGCAATTAATACGAAGCGCAATATTTTTTTATTAACAGTTTAATAAAGCAGTGGACAATCATATTTTAATTGAAAATTTTATGACAACTTTATTAAAAATCTTACCCGGGATTTTAAGCATGGTAGTCTAACGCAACCACTGTGACGTACACAATGACGTTAACCTTTTCCAACTAGTTTTAATTTTTAGAATATTTACGCAAAAGTGACCATTGAGTCGAAAACACTCGTCCAGGGTTCGGGTTCTATTTTAGACATAAAACAGTAGTTTTTATTTGCCTAGCTAGACACAGAAAAAACGCGGTAAATTAAAATTTCAAATGTGTATTTTTGTTTTGCTTCCATCGTAAAACGAACTGTAGTGGTCGTGACGTCGCGCTAATAAAAATCACCCCGCTTTATGATCAGCAATCATTTTGGTCCATATCCATTTTGGAAACGAGAATTATTTGGTTAATTGGTTCCATTTTATTACCGGTAGTGATGGGAGTTGAAATCACCAATTGCAATACGCGAGGTGAGAGTTGGTACACTATAAAACACATCTCTTGTGGCTGACATGCGTCATCAATTTATAGATAGACTGGGGTATAATATGCGTTTATATGGAGACATGGGGGGCGTGTTATTTATTGCCCATGCGTTTTGCAGAAAAATACGAAAATTAAACGGAAATAAAATACATCGGCCGAATAATGCGAGTATTGTATGTATCCAAATACGATAATATGAGGGTGAAAAAGCGTAAGATCTTATTCGAAAAAAATGCTTTACGCGTTCGTGGTCGGCAGATTGAGTTGAAATTTACCAACGCGTAATTTATTTAAAATAACATTGTATTGTTTTAACGAGAACAAATATAAGTTTGATAAAGATGTAAATTTTATTTTCAAATTAAATTAACGCACAATATTTTGTGAAGTTTTTTACCAAACGAACTTTGCTACCTTGTAAAGTTTCCCATGGCAATGTTTACAATTTGGGCAATAAAACATGGCCCGTCCACAGTGGGAAGTCATATTCATTGATTTTCAATTCGAATGGAATATTTACATAAAATTATTATTTTTGCGAGCTTATTATTTATTGATTTAAAAAAATTATCGTATAAATAAATACTTTCAGGTACAGATTATATGATTTCACTTTATAAATAACGCTGGGCAGCCAAAAAAAATATTCTGTAAGTTTTTTTTTTCTTTTTCGGTCGGTCATACATCAGAGTCAGGAACAAAACTCAGACAGACTGCGACAGATATTTATTATTTTTATTTTTTATTTTTTTATGTTTTATTATTTATAATTTAAAAAAAACATAAAATTTAGATATTTATCTCTAAATCGCTGTATAATATAGCATTTACAATGATATATTCATAACTCTATACCTAGTCTGTTTTTTTTACAAGTAAACTTTTTACATATCTGACATGGACATTTATAAAGGTAAATAAATTAACATAAAATATAATAAAAATTTAAAACAGGAGAGACAAATGGAGTTGAAACACAATAATGGAACAATGTTTTGTTTACAAAAAAAAATATTTAAAAATTATTAAAATAGTAGTTTCTACATAACCTATATATTTATTTATTTATTAATAAAACATATAAGACATGAATATCATGATATTATATTCCCAGGAGTTGTACGAGAAAACTCATTTGGGACGGTACATAAAAAAAATAGTACATTTCTTGTAACAATACATAGTATACATTTAAACAATAAAAATTTAAACAAATTTTAACAATCTATGAACTTAATATTAAAAAAGGAAAGAAAACATTTAAACAATCTGTGAACTTAATATTAAAGAAGAAAATAAAAACATTCAAACAATCTGTGAACTTAATATTAAAAAAGAAAAGAAAAACATTTAAACATTCTGTGAACTTAATATTAAAAAAAGAAAAGAAAAACATTTAAACCTAAAACACAATATATAGACTTTTCACAGAAACTGAGCTAAAAACTATCACTTTCAAAAAGATTCAAGAAATAGGTCTTCATTTCTGGTCTTTGAGATTGATATGATTTTTATGTTGTTAAATTGAAAGAAATAAAAATCAAAAATAAAATGAATCGGTTTTAATCTCAAGAAATAATACTATAGAGAAGCCCTTTGGCTCTATCGCGTAGGACAAAAGCGTTTGAAATTAAAAATAACAACAAACGTGTAACTGATCGTTTCGGTTTGTGCTTACAATTTTTGAACTGAGTACCCACGGCCCGTTGTATTGCTGTACACTGTTGCTAACTTCGTAGTTAATAATCATCTAATGTTTTTTGTCCGTATGTGTGACCCTATTAGCCAATGGCGTATTATTGCAATATATTGTGAATTAAAAACTCCTATTGTTCTTTCGAAAGTATAAATAATATAAATAAAAAATGAGAGATTAGGTCAAACATGAAGTTTGTTTTACTTTTCAGACAGATGTATCTTGTAGGCCAGATCAAACTCGCGTTGATGTATTAGGCAATCACTCCCCATATAAACAATGTAGCAAAATGTATCAACTTCATGAAAATTACTTGTAGCTAGCTTTATATGACAAAGTGCAATATTTTTGACGTATGATAAAATATTCCCCTCACCTTTTGTGATCACATCTACCCCCACTGTCCCTAGAGCTCCAACCATCCCCCACAGTACCATTAATTCGTCTCCAGAGATCACCCCATTGTTGCCATATAAATTACACCTTTGTATTGTATGCGTCTGTCTTTGATATAAAAATAAATAAAACCTTCACACCCCTATTGTCGGGCCAAATGAGAACAGTGCCGGGTGAAGGAGATTACCAGATAATTTATGGCTCAAAATCCTAAATTTTCAATGGATCTTTTATTTCGTTAGATTCAAAGTGTAAAATATAGTACCTACGGGTTTCAATCGAATTTTTTTTCGAGAGCTTCTGTTTTATTTTAACGCTTAAGAAATATATTGGCCTCGTAGAGTAGTGGTTATATCATTTGTCTACCATGCAAGATATCTCGGGTCGGGAAGACTAGCTCTTATGAATGGAGAGTCGCTTTCACTGTTTTAATTGTTAAGTGCGTTTGAAGTTACGTAATTTTACATAAAAATCAGTATTTCATATCCTCCAGCCAGGAATTGTACCCAGGATCTCAAGAATGGTGGACGAATGCTTTAACCGCTACACAAAGAGGCGGACTTATTTTCACTTAAATTTCTTACTATTTTTTACCTGAGAGTACCCATCAAGTCAAAAACACCTGTCCAGTTCTCTGGTACAAGTTCACAGACAGAATTTATCATTTGTCCAGACCTACAGAAACTCAAGTTTCTCGAAAAACAGTCTACCTAAGTAAGACTATTTTTTGTAATATTTTTTTGGCAAACTGCATAACGTATTTTGGTTTGATAAATTGTGCACGGAAGGTCATCAGTTTTGGTTTGATAAATTGTGCACGGAAGGGCATCAGTGACCCTTAAACCTTAATCCGGTCCTGTTAGCTTTGTACATCAAAAATAAATGGGATTTTACTAGTCCATAATACACGCGCAGCTGTGGGTGTTGCCAGATTAGATCTGAAGTTGTCCAATTTAAATGAGAATCGTCAGCTCAAACGTTTGGGAATTTCATAATAATGTCACAAGTGTATGTAATGGTATTTTGGATACAATGCACCCGTTTTGTGCCGTCAAACAAAATATAAATTATTTTTAAGAAATATATTTTTAAATATGTTCGTATTTATCTGTGTCCGGGAGGATGAAGAAAACCATCATCAATGCAAAATAGAAACAGAATCCTGGACGAGTATTTTCGACTCGATCGCTACTCTCAGGTAAAAAATCTGAAAATGGAATAAATGTTAAAAATCCCAAAAAAGGAAAATCGAGGCAAATATGTCCGCCTCGCAGCGTAGTGATTAGCGCGTGCGCTTGATTCATGAGTCTAAACCACAACACCTCAGGGTTATTAATGGATTTATAACCTATTTTTAAGATGAAATAATGTAAAAAATCAGATGTCTTAAATAATGACTTCATTATATACAATGAATTATTGCATACGTAAAACAATCTTCTAAAATGTTTTTCTTAAGAGAAAGCGCTGTATGTCTAATCTTCACAAAAACGTATTCCCTCATTTTCTCCCTGGATTATGGCACTAGAGTATTTTTTTGACACACTATAGATATTGACCAATGGCGTGTCTCTTTTTTTGTTGATAAATTGATTGTTATGAGAACTAAGACCATTGAAAAAATCTTAAAAACGCCTAGTTTTATCTGCCGTTTTCGAATGTACGGTACATAAATCGTCGTTCACCTTTCAAAAATGCAAATCTCGAATTCGTTCATTTTTTAAACGACTGTTTTTAAGAATTTGCTTGAAAAGTTGTAGTGTTAAAAATAAAAAATAAATAATACTACTATATTTGCTGGTTTTTTAAATTATTTTAAAACAGTATGATGCCATTTATTCTATAAATGAGGGTACTATTTGCAAACCCGGCAAAATCCATCTTTCTTCATTTTGAGCAAATCACAAAAAACTGATACAATTCTTAACTTCAACTTTTTTTTAAACTTCATCTTTTTATTATAATCAGTTCATATTTTATACGTTAACAGTAATGAAATAAGCATAATAATGTCAAGAAACAGTGGTGAAATGATAAATTTAATTTTATACATTCCAACTTTACAATACTCAAGGAAGGTTGCCATGTTTGCAACAAACCCGATAATTTAAAAGTCATGTTCTTACAAATAAAGCAGAGTTTTTAACTGACAATGTTATAGTTATTGTAGAAAATTGTATTCTGAATAAGTTTTAATTAATATCTCACTTTTTTTAGATATTGGATTTTACCGGGTTTGCAAGTAATACCCTTAAATATGACTTTATTTTGATAAAAATATTTGTAACTCAATTTCGACAAAAAACGAGATTCGCCTTTTTGAAAGATGGAAGACGAAATATAATAATAGGTTAAATTATGGTATACAAGGTACTTGCAAACCCGACAAAATCAGAAATCTAAAAAATGTGAGATATTAATTTAAACTTATTCAGAATATAATATTTAACAATATTTATAACGTTGTCAGTTAAAAATATGGCTTTATTAGTAAGCACTTGGCTATTTAATTATCGGGTTTGTTGCATTCATGGCAACCTCTACTTAAGTATTGTAAAGTTGGAATGTATAAAATTGAATGATTTCACTACTGTTTCTTGACATAATAATTTTGTCATCACTGCTTACGTATAAAATATTTACTCATCACAATAAAATATTGAAGTTTAAAAAAAAGTTGAAGTTAAGTAAAGTTTCAGTTTTTTGTGATTTGCTCAAAATGAAGAAAGATTGATTTTGCTGGGTTTGCAAATAGCACCCTCAAGTATGATAATTATTTTCCCCTCTGACAAAGATCCTTAGAATAGTCAACAAAATCTAACTAAACATGACTGTCGGCGTTATCACTCATGACTTGAGACAACACACGAGCCATGTCTGTCTAGACCATGTCGTAAATACACCTATTGTACATTTAAATAGATTATATGATTTTTTTATGCTATGCTTATTTAATGTAATATCTATTAGGGCTTTCGTAGGCTAAAAAACTATTTTTAAAAACCGCTAAAGATCATCATCATTTTCTTTCCGTACCTGGTAGTGCACTGCGTTGATACACAAATCATCAGATCATTTTTTGCTACATGAAGATAAGATAATCGGTCCTAACTTTTTAAATAAATATTTAATGTCAACCATGTCGAAAATGGAACACGAGACTTCTCACATTGTGGGTAATCGTGCTGACTATGACACTGCAAGGCCGATACAAAAACGCTAAAGGTACGAAATCAAAATTTCATTTTGGTATTCTATCTTTTAAAAAAAACAAATAAAAAAACGCTTACTTTTAGAATTCATATTGATTATAATATATCAAGTATGCAAATGCCTGGATTTGTATCAAGGTTTGCAAAAGATTTTAAATCAATCTTATCAATCGAAAAAAATATTTCAATCGAAGCTAAACTGGCAGTGCACAACGGAGTTTTAGTCCCAACACTTTTGTATGGAAGTGAAACATGGAACTGGCAGAAGAAGGATGAAAACAGAGTGAACGCGGTTGAAATGCGATATCTTAGACGAATATGTGGGAAATCAATGTATGACAGGGTTACGAATAATGAAATCAGGCGACAGTGTAAATCTGAGTCAAGTATAATTTATAAGATTAAGAAAGGGTCTCTGTGATGGTTTGGTCACATAGAACGAATGGACGACGAAAGAATGGTAAAACAAGTATATATGGCGAAAATGAACGGCAAGGTTAGACGAAGACGACCAAGAAAGACGTGGCATGATCAGATAAACCAAAATCTTAAATCTGGTCATGTCAAAAGCAGACAGAACCGAAGAGCATGTATGACAAGATGTATGAATGTGGAAGAGGCTAGGATTGTATGCCAGGATAGACGTGTGTGGCGGTCCATTCTCTCTGCCTACCCCTACGGGGAAATGGCGTGATGGTAGTAGTAGTAGTAGAAGTAGAAAAAAAAATTGATCATTGGTTAAAAGTCAGTTAGAATATTTTTCAATTTGGTCACCTCACCATGGTACCCATTGCAACAAAATTGAAATAATCTAGCATAAATTTCTCCGGATCATAAATTTGATATGCATTTACAGCAAGAAAATATAAACTATTATATTCTCTTATACACATTGAACTTGCTAACAATTAGTGATATAATAATAATATCCGATCATATTTTTTTTATAAAGTTGTTAACAGTCTTTTTGTGTTCATGGTTTGGTCAAATGTATCCATTTTAATGTGCCTAATAGGTCAATGAGACATCATATTTATTTTATGTATATTAATACCTAAGATGAATTCACACATTAACTCTCTGTTCCCGATAATTCACTCTCTCGGAAACAAACATGCGAAATAACACACACCTGAAAACTGACTCCTACACTTATACACATAAACACACATCTACATTTACTCTCATACAAATACTTTTAAACTACCCTTGTGTTACAACAAAATTTAATAATATGCATCATTCTTATTTCGAAACTTTGCTAGTCTGTCTTTAAACTGTATTCTTTTAAATGTTACTATATCATTGTCGATTGTTTGTTTCCTTAAAAATAAATAAACAACCAAAAAATACATGGCTTAGATATAATTTTATCAAACTTTAAAAACCCATTATTCTTAAATTATTGAATATATATTTTTTTAGAAAAAAAAATGCGTTCTTATGATTTACCGACACATTTAATTTTGAGGGTCATTTTCAACGAGTCGTAAATAACTCACTATTAGAAAATAGGAACCAAGTTGGGATAGAGTGGAATTCGAGCCACGGACTTTTGAGCCGTGAGTCCGAGACAATTTTCTAGTATTTTCAATTGTTTTTATGTAAATATATTTTTTCGTTTTAAATTAAATTTTAATATCGGTGAATTGTTTATAACCTTTTTGGGCGTTTATAAATAAATAAATACTTATAAAAAATCAATTCTATTTTGTGGTGCAGGAAACGGAACAACGAAACGTACATTTCGCCGATTTTTGTTAGGCATAATCAGCCCGGCATGCAGTTGTCTTTTTTCACAGTATCGGGGAGGCATTTGCGAGATAGCAACAGAAAAACAATGTTCAAATACCTATTCATTAAAATTCTCAGTCACTGCGTTTCCTCTAAAGCTTTATATCCGCTTTTGTACTAAAACCATTCATATATCGGGCTTCAGCCGTTGTAATGTAAATTTAATCTCACACCCTAAATGATGTTAATCTTTTCAAGTATTTTAACAGATGGGAGTATTTTTTATTACATATACAAGTAGTAAAATTCCACTCGTGTATCTTATGACGCTGAGTTAATGCTACAATGAAAGCGGGAGGTTAAGACTTGGAAGTCTTAACACGAAGTCAAAGTTTTAACTCATTTCTAAGACGGTGTCAGAATGGAGTTCCATTCGTTTATTCAGACACGAAAAGTTTTCAACGATTTATGTCATCTTTAAATTATATTTTACAGAAACATTTGGGTTCTTGATTTACGTAAATAATTTTACTTTTCCAGCAATTTTTGACCAGTTGTAAATTTTATTTTATTTATTAGAGATATCAACAATAAAACATTTTAAAAAAATGTGACAAATAAAATATACAGAGAATAAAACCAATAACAGCTCTCCACAGAAATACATTAAATACTCGTACAATACATGCTAGTGTAAGAGGGTGTGTATCGTCTTAATGGTACTGGAACATGGTAATCTCGTAAATCAAAGAGTAGAAAAACACTTTAGATTTGAATTTTCTTTATTTTCCACTTATTTAGAAGTATAACACTATCAAAACAGGGTCCGTATGCAAGACAGAGTAATACGGCGTTCTATCTCGGCCTACCCCCGCGGGGGAACGGCGTTAGTACACACTCCACGGATCAAACTAAAATGTTCCACTGTCTTTTAATTCTGACGACAGTCTGACTTAATCTGCCCGCGTTCCCCTCTTATAAAGGAGAACAATTAGTTTTTATTATAAACAAATGGCCGGCGTGAAGACGCCATAGTAAATATTAAATTCGTCTAAAACAAAACTGCGTAATTCCAAACATGACAAAGTTCTATTTCCTTTATAAGAAATATTACGCAGCAAATCTAAAAATTTAAGAGCTTTACATACAAATTGCATTGTTCAAAGAAATAAATTCATACCCAAATATATTTTTCTTAAAGCGCCCCGTTTTACCTATTCTTATAATGTTACAAACACAATACACATTATTTTTTTATTCATGACACAATAGTCTAAAAATAATGATAAATCAAAAGTACATCTTTAAAGCTTCAAAACTTAAATACAAGTACAAGAAAATGTGAGCATTAATTACGGCAAACAAAAAGTTATCTATGCGCTTACGCGATAAGACATAATCAGAATACTCTAGTAGGCCAAATAGAAAAAAAATTAATCTTCAGAAAGCTGCTCATAAAAGGTCCTAACAGGGTGGGTGAGTGGGTGTTGTAATGAAATGAGGGTGGACATATGTGTAAATATTATTGTGTGTCAAAAATATAAATATATATTAAATAAGATTTTATTATATAAACTAAGTATAAGAAAAAAAGGTTTATTTTAAAACGCATTATTAGAAAATGAGAATCAAGTTGTGATAAAGCAGGGATTGAACCTTTCACCTCGGATCCGCAAATCCACAACGCGGAACCACAATTCGCTTCAACCAAGCATCAGAAATTTACACAATTGTTTTTATGATCGATTAATAAACGTTTTTTTAGATTTCATTGAAAACGGTATTTTCATTTTAATGTTTAAATACTCTTAACAATATTTCAATGAAGATTAATTCAATATATAAAAAAAAAACAATATACATTAAGAATCATTTTTTTTTTTTGGGATTATGTTTTTCTTTAAGAACCACAATTCCTCTTTCTTCTCTAACTTATATAGTGTCCATGCGGCTCGGCGTTGATTTGTCTTCCATCCACCATCAAAGATGTTACTACAGTATCTCTGTTTAAATAACTTCTGAAGAAAAATCTCCTTTCTTTTCCTTCATCTCTCCTCCTTTCCTCTTTTTTCTTGATTCCTTTTTTCTATTGAGTAAGTATTGATTTAAGGTATACATGCAAATACAGTTATTTATATTTTAGAATGTCTTTACATTTGAAATTTAAACTTAAATTTTATTTTATTTTATTTTATTTATCAATTTTTGAAACCAACACTGTCATAGTAATAAAAAATTCATAAAGAATAACATCAAATAACAAGACCAATTATGTGTTTCAAATAGGAACAAAAATATAGAAAAACAAAACGTACAGTTCGCTAAGGGAGAAAGGAAGTAAGATGGGAAAATAGGGAAGGAAGAGAAGAAGAAAAAATAGTAAATAAATATAAAACATTAAAAAAAGAATTAAAAATGTAAATAAATGTACGCATACAACATACACGTAAATATACGTAAAAACAAACATATCCATAAATTTCTAACATGATAAACAAAGATTTAATAAATTTGAATTAAAAAAAAATATCGAATAAATATGTGCGTTCTTTTAATTTTTTAATTTTTTTACTTGTTTTTTTTGCATTTTTAATTTTATCAAATATCATAAAGTAATAAGTAAGTAGTAGAGTAATTCAATTTTACAATTAAAATAAATTTGAAATTTTAGCAGTCATTTTCAACAAATTGTAAATAACTAACTATTACAAACAAATAAACCATCACGCATCACGCAGATAAGATAGAAGGCCATATAACTCTGTCTTTGCATACAGACCTCGCTTCCTCTACATTCATGCATCTTCTCACGCACGCACACCGATTATTCCTACTCTTGACATGTCCATCTTCAAGCATTTGATAGACTTGATCGTGCCGTGTATTTCTCGGTCTTCCTCGTTCTGCATCCATCAACATTCGCATCGTAGATCATTTACCCGTATTTGCTGTCCGTTCGCTCTACATGTCCAAACCAACACAGCACCCCTTTCTTGATTCTGTCGATAATGCAATCTCAGCCTTACCATAGTTCACATATCTCGGCATTTGTGCACCTATCATACGTCGCTTTACCACACATTCGCCTGACTAACTATTAGGAAATGGGAATCAAGTTGTGGCAGAGTAAAGTTCAAACCACGGTTATTTGATCCTTGAGCCGACGATACTAAAGCAGCTACATGACATGGTTCTAATGAATTTATTTAAAAGTTAATTACGTTTATTTACTCAAAACTATTATTTAAGTCATTTTTACTGTAGTAAAAAAATTACACTTTATTGCTTAAGGCATTCAAAATTTCTGTCCATGATATGAATCAAAACAATTTGTTTATTTTTTTATAGAATAAAGTGCCTCCTTATGCGTAATATAATTTAAGTAGATTAAATATTTTCTTCCATTTAAGATAAATAATCACTCGACTAAATAAAAGTACTGAAATAATCACTTACCATTAGCAGAGTGGACAAAAAACCCGCCTCCAGCGTAGCAGAGAAAGAGTTCAATAATCCAGATTATTCCAAGCATCCTCTTCAACTTTGGTCTTGCGCAGAACACTTTTAACTTTTTTGGCGGGAAGTTTAAAACCGAGCCGCGTGGACTAATGGCCGCCTCCCCTCCCATTGTGACGTTACAATCTAATGATCCATATCAAAAAGGGCGGTTCTATTAAACATGACCATACATTGAATATTTTCGAAAGGCTCACTTAAATAGCCATTAGATCATTGTTATTGAAATACAAAATCCGGCAACGTTCACTTTATGAGTTTAATTTTTTACAAAGAAATTTTCACTACGCCCCTTTTGACAATGGCCATTTAATAACGAACTTTTACTCAATACTTTTTCGCAATAAATTTTTTCAAAAGTTACTTTTAGCACTTTCCAAAATAAAGTAAAGTAAAAACACTTCTTATTTATTTTTTGTCACTTTTAACACCACGAGGCACAAGTCACTGATTCTGAGGATCTGAAATAAAAAAAAAACAATTAATATTTAAAGTAATAATATGTTCTATATTGAAAACGTACCTTAGTTTCATAATTTTATTTTTGAATTAACATGTTCTTTTGATTAACCGAAATATTTCGATTTCGGGGCCATATTCAACGAATTATGAATAGAAAATGGGAATCAAGTTGGGGTAGTGGAGTTTAAACCTTTGACTTAAGATCCGTGAGCCCACAACAGTAGCTATGAACAATTCGGCTAGTTTTTTAAAAAAAATATTTTCTGGCGTTGTTTAATATATAGGTGAAAATAGTCAGGTTTGAGCTCTCTGATTTCATTAAAATCAACAATTGCAACGATTGAAGAAATATACATTTTAAAACAAAGGGAGTGTTGTTAACTATACAGTACGTAAAATGGCGACGGAAACCTCAGAAAATGCCCTCTAAATACTTTTATTTCAACTTTATAATGATTCTAAATAATTTGTTAATCTGTTTATTATATGGAATATTGAACCAAATTAACGACAGGCGCCGTAACGCAGTTGATTAGACGGCTAAAAGTGAGACTAGCGGCGCGGATTTGATTTCCGCCAGTTGCAAGAAAAAAACCCAAGAAATATTTTTTTCTCAATTCGGATATTGTGGGGTATTTTGCATTGCTTCATTCCATATCCTCTCTTTCCTACCTGCTGACAAGCCTTTAAATTAGAGGCTTAGCGAGTTAGTCCTTTAAAAAAAAAAAAAATGTTTTATTGTTTTTAAAAAAAATATTTTTTGATTATGAAAATTAATTATTATTTCAAATAATGACATCATTAAAGAATCAACTGTATGTGTGTGTATATGAATGTATATAGTATGTATGCTATATATTTATATATTTAATTGTATTTTTACATTTAATGTAAACTGTATTTTTTTTTTCTTTTCTTCTCTTTTAGGCTATAAATATTATTTTATTTCTTCAATATTATTTTTATTTATAGGAAACATATTCGAAAACCATATTTGCCGCAACAAATCGGTTTCTTAGAACAGGCATTTGCCCATATAGGAACCGATTGCAACATTAGGCATACTTATATTTCTGGCTTGCCGACCCTTCATATACTGAGCCTACTCCTAATACAAGCAGAATTTGGAGTGTTTTTTTGTGCCATTTTTGTAACAATGTATGTATAAACTAATAAATAAATAAACAAATAAATAAACTCAACATTTTTTTCAACATCTAAAAGTCCAGACATAACACGGAATTTTCTAGCAAATCGGGAAATCAAAATGGATAATTGTGCAATGATGGAATTGTATTTTACTCGTATGTGTAAACAAACAATTAAAAAAAAAACATTTAAATGTTATCCATTTTTGTCGTTATAATATGTTAATTCAGCATAATTTTTATTTATTTATTATTTATTTTATTTATTTATTAATAAAACATATAAGACATGAATATCATGATATTATATTCCCAGGAGTTGTACGAGAAAACTCATTTGGGACGGTACATAAAAAAAATAGTACATTTCTTGTAACAATACATAGTATACATTTAAACAATAAAAATTTTAACAAATTTTAACAATCTATGAACTTAATATTAAAAAAGGAAAGAAAACATTTAAACAATCTGTGAAATTAATATTAAAGAAGAAAATAAAAACATTCAAAC
The DNA here is from genome assembly GCF_059751315.1 of Micrasema longulum. NCBI lineage: Eukaryota > Metazoa > Arthropoda > Insecta > Trichoptera > Brachycentridae > Micrasema > Micrasema longulum. Next base: position 282,536 of record NW_028277751.1, read on the forward strand.
AATCTGTGAACTTAATATTAAAAAAGAAAAGAAAAACATTTAAACATTCTGTGAAATTAATATTAAAAAAGAAAATAAAAACATTTAAACATTCTGTGAACTTAATATTAAAAAAAAAAAAGAAAAACATTTAAACCTAAAACACAATATATAGACTATTCACAGAAACTGAGCTAAAAACTATCACTTTCAAAAAGATTCAAGAAATAGGTCTTCATTTCTGGTCTTTGAGATTTACCACTCGACATTTCATTTTTAAGGTCATCAGGCAGTTTATTAAATTGTATACGACCAATGTATTCCAGAGACCTTTTGCCGAACTTCGTGGAACAAAATTTAGAAATGTAAAGATTTTTTGCATGTCGTGTATTATAGTTGTGAATTTCATGATTAAATGTAAGTTTTAAATTTGTGTGAGCAGAAAAGTTTATGATGTTTGAAATAGTGTTAGTGATGTCATACAGTGCCATTACCTTGAAAGGAAGTATTTTTGTGTTACGATAAATATCCTTGACATGGGAATCCCATTTCAAACCAAGAATGCTTCTCAGAGCTCGGTTTTGAAGAACTTGAATCTCAGAAATCTGGTTTTTGTTAGCGAAACCCCAAATACAGCATAAATAGGATAGGTGAGAATGTATCATAGCGTAATTGACGGCAAACAAAACAGAGTGAGGAAGCAGACCACGAAGTCTATGCAAAACGCCAGTTACGGGTACTATTTTTGATTTAACATGTTCATATTGGTATTTCCATGAAAGTTGAGAGTCAATATATAGTCCTAAGTATTTAGTAACATTGGTCTTTTCAATATAGCCAGTTCCTAGAGAAATATTAATTTTCAAATCCTGTTTGTTCCCAAAAATCATATATGATGTTTTTTTCATATTCAAACTTAATTTGTTTAATCGCATCCATTTTGGTACTAAATTGATTAGTATGTGAAAAAAACCGCGGGTAAAAGCTTATATTCTCATAATTATAAAAGTAACAATTTTCTTTTATGATAATAATAAATTATTTTAGTTTTATTATTATTAAAAAAATTGTCGTCAAATTTAAATAAACCTTTTCGAAAACTTTTTTATTGAAAATATTTTAAGAGATTCTTAAATCTAAGAGATACTAACTTTTTGCTTTAGCAAACTTTTTTCGAGAAAAGCGAGTAGCAGATGGTTTTGACATTCAATATTCAAACTAATTTTGAAATTCCGAAGACACGCGACAGTTCAAAAATAGAACAGACAGCGGTTTTTTGGGGTGGACGAGAGGTATTAATAACGACGATATTATGTACGTATTAAACGAGAAGCTTTGTAAAAAGGACTTAACCGACAATAACCCTGTTTTTTTAACTGAAAATATCAGTGTATATTTGTGAATCCCTTTTTGTCTTAGAAGTTATTTTTAGTGTTTTACTTTATCTCATTGGATTAAGTCCTGCTGAAATGCGCATTGCGTCAGCAGAAGTGCTCATACTTGACAACATAAAAAGCTTATGCATTCGTGAAAGCCTAGGTCTGATGTTACATACATCAACAGTAAGATGAAGGAAAGACAATTGAAATGGATGGATACGTTGAATGCAAAGCACCGGATTACACTGTGAACGAAGCGATTTCCATGGATCTTCTTTAAATTACAACCAGAAGAAGACCAAATTCACGGATGGTGCTAGGAGATAATCATATGCAGAGGTACGTCCTGGAGGACATTGTTCAAAACAGAAAAACTTAAAGCCCCAGGACGAGGAGAGCAACCCTTACAGTCTATGCACAGTAAGATGAGATGGAGCCAAGAAGAAGAAGAAAACAAGATTTCATTCCTAGGTAGTTATTCAAATTTATTGCAACAGACAGGGAAAAACATTGTTTGGAAAGGAATATGAAAGTCTAAGCATTTACAGGGCTAATGATATGTCATTGGCTGGTTTAAGTGACCACTTTACACACTGTGTAACATTCACTATTCTGCCCATATTTAAACATCCACATTTCCTCAACTCTTCCATCTGTTGAAATAGAGGAGCTGAAACCTTTATCATGCGGGTGAGATTCATCCGGCTGAACCAAATCACCTACTAGGCAACGCCTGAAAACAATTTTGAAATTTTTAAAGTTCTTTTTTTTTACCAGGTAGTTAATTCAACAATGTTTAAATATGTCCAAATGCTTGCAGACTGGCTGGGTTTCCTCCCTAGGAAGTTATTTATATCTTAATTTTTTTGCAACAGATAGGGATAACATTATTGAGATGGAAATATGGAAGTCAAGGCATTTACAGGGCTTATGACCTATCCCTGGCTGATTTAAGTGGCCACTCTACATACTGTGTAATATTAAGAATATCAAGATATATAAAAAGCAAATAAAAGAAAAGTATGGAAGGAAAGCAGATTTGTCAATTTTTGCTAATTGATGGTCTCGAACTTTAAACTTTTTTGCTCGTATTATAAACAAATATTTATTTTTTTGTTTTTCTATTTTGATTCTCCTGTAATACAACTTATGACACATAATGTAAATTGTTCATTATAAGTTTGAAATAATCTTAAGTCTAGTATTGAATTTATATTATATTATAACTTTACTGTGCCTGTAGATTTCTGTTTTTCTTTAAACAATGATATATTTTTGCCATTGTTGATCGTGACATTTATTAGTTGATTATAAGAACGAAAATTTCTACAAATGTGATAATAAAGCAACGAATATATTTCATGGCCGTTCCTGTCATTCGTGACTGAGTAATGGCTTGTATTTGGACGACGAGAGATTTGTGAACATTCGCTCTTTCCTTGTATTGCAAAATACTCAAATAAATCTATTTCTGTACAAAAATACTCCCGTAATATAACAGAGCTTTCTTAATTAAAGGGCGTCCCAGCACGTGTTAACAATATGTTAAGCACGTGTTCAGGTAAAAAAAAATTGTTACACATGCTGAATAGTTGTGTACAAATGTTTTCTGATTTGCATTACGTTTTGTTAAGATATTATTATTTTATTAGAAACTTAAAATTTGTTTATGATATTTGGACATCTAGGGTGGATGAACAATGGCAAAACTGCAATTTTACGATGCAGGTAATGGGTGCAGACTACCAATAAACATTGCATAAAAAAAGAAATATTTTTGAAAATCTTTAGAAAATAGATTGAGTTATGTGTCGTGTATAAAGATATACTTAATAACAGGGAATCTATATAAAACCAATCAATGTAAAATAAAAACCGAGTGTTCTCTATTTATGATAATCTCCATCTTACATGGCACAGCCTGTTCTAATATGGAGATTTTTTATATTTAGAGCATTAGTAGTCTTTTACTAATAAAACAATGACAGAAAAAACAAAAAATAAAACTACTTTATTATAAATGCCTAGCTAATCAAATGTAAGAAATTAAAAATAATTATTATACAAATATAAAGTTTATACATATTTGTGCCAAGAATACATGTTTTATAAACATAAATATTAGTATAATATATAATAAAACAAATATATAGCAATGAAATACATGAAAATATAAATAATATGTGTACCAATTAAATAAAGTACTACGTTTTTTGATTTAAATATATTTCTAGTTCTAATAGTTTAAGTCGAGACTTGTGAACGCATTCAGTGACAAAATGAAATATTTATTATTTTTTATTTATTTACTTAAGTTAGTTAGTATTACATTGTATATTAACTAATATATTTACAATTATAACAAATACTTATTAAATATTTCTTACATAACTACATTAAAACAATAAACATAACATTTTTTTTTGAAATCCGTAAGTTTTCTTTCATTCTTCATACTTTCAGGCATCTCATCATACAGTTTTAACCCTTTATACATTAAGCTATTTTGTGATTTTGTTTTTTTCTTAAGTAGTGGTAGTCTTATCCTATTTCTATTTCTTGTCCTATATTTATGTACATTTCTATTTAATATAATTTCACTTATAAAATACTTTGGCATGAGATTATTAAACACTTTATATATAAATACAAATACATTATACAATAGTCTTTTCTTTATTCCTATCCAGTTCAATTGTTTTCTCATTTTTTCAACACTATTATATTTGCTTTTTTTCAGTATAATTCTCATTGCTCTATTTTGTAGTATTTCAAACTTGTTTATGTCTCCCTCGTTAGCTAAATATAATATAGTAGAGCAAAGTATATTCTACCGTCCCCACATTTATGTTCTTTGCATTTTTATTTATTATATTTACGGTCTAAGCCAACTACAACGGTTTTTTGAAAAAACAGATATAGAAAAAAACTGAAAAAAAGAAACATAAAACTATGTAGCAAAGAGAAACAAGGGCAATAAAATAATGGTATATAATATATTCAAGAGCAAGATCAACATACAAGATTTCAAGATAAGCTGTGTAAATTCATCTTCACCCCACGCTTCAATGGCAAAAAGATCTACGAAAACCCGTAAGATCTATACCAAAGAGTTCTAAGTTGTGTTACAAATTGACTAACTTACACATTCTGGACATTGCTGCATAAAAACAAAAGTTAATTTTAGAAGATTTGATAAATAGCAAATTTTGAATTCTGGTGACACGGCAGTAGCAAAATTCTGATGAAATGTCCATAGCGGTAGTAGTAAAAATAAAACAGGTCTATTTTATATTTGATAAATAATCCACAACAAATGGCACTAGCAACCAATACTTTTAGTTAAAATATTTTTGAATGTAGCACAGACTAGTAGCACAGATTAACAAAAAAAGGTAAAACAGTGTAATGACGATTATTCGACAGTTGAAGTACTAAAAATTCCAACAAAGTGAGACTTGTCAAATGATTGTTTTGTGATGAGATGAGGTGTATAAATATTTTTAGTAATACATCAAACTTATTTTTTTTTTTCAATCAAAAATATTAAGGAAGCGCACCAATAACATTTATCAGAAACGAAATAATTTATTTTTTAAAATTTAATATAAATAAGAAGAGAGTAAAAAACAGTTGTTTACAAATAGTTTTGAATGATTGAAAAATAAGAACATTTTAATATTAATATTATATCTGTTGTGATCCCTGTGAAATATAAAAATTGAAATTTCTTAAGCTTGGGTGTTTTGCGTTGTAACGAACGTGTTGTAACTATTTATAATATAAATGAATTCTATCCTTTTTATTTTATCAGTATTAAGTTTTGTATAGAACTAATAAATAAAGTATTTTTGTCTTGTAAGGATGATAAGGTGAGATGGATACGCAAAAAACAAGACAGGAGTCGGTAGAAAATAAAAATTGGTTAAATATAAAGTTGTTGGTACTAACTTTTTAATAATGAATAACCACAAAGTAAGTACTTCAAATATAAAAATTTTAATAATTTTATTTTAATTACAGTTTGCAGTTATGAAAATTAGTGATTTCAATACTTGGTTTCTTATGAAGCGTATTATAAGGCGTTTATTTGTAGAAAACAATGCATTTTAAAATGAATACCGTGCAATGAATTATAATAAACACATTTGCATAATAATCATGTTTTTAATACTGAAAATTAAAAAAATATCAAATTTTGACACTCAGTTTCCATGAAGTAGAATGAAAAGTTAATTGAATTTCTCTTGTATTGTATTGGAAAGGTTTTGTGTAAAGAGTATGTAGGTATGTATGTAAAATATTTAATATTGAATGCACCAGAATCGTTCAGAAACACAATGCAAAGTATAACTATGGAACGCGAATTTAGGCAGTCGGGTAATTTATCAATAAATAGAGTTCTACATGGTATTATATTTGGTTATTAAATTAGTTATTGCTTTTCATGGTTCCACTTCTGAAAATTAGTAGCTTAAGGAATATTATTATAATATTTCAGTAAATATATGGCTAGGTAGAATAAATTTCCTCGTAATTATAAAATACGTTTTTTTATTAATATTTTGAGTTACAGGTGACGTACAATCATAAAATATTTTGTATTTAATAGGATGTATGAGCTTTTTTTAATCATTGAAATACTTAAACATAAACTTGACAAGGAGCTGAGTCCTGTTGAAATACAGCACCACCATTAGGACAACATTTACTCAGTCTTGTACTCAAGTGCTGCTCCAATAGAACTTTATACTTTTTTATCATTCCTTCTATTGGTATCGAAGATTCAGTCTCCATATACGAAAAATAGCCTCAAAACATCTTTACAGGATATTTCACCGTTTGGTCAATATGAGACACAGTGAGTTTTTCATCCTCACTTTTTCTAACAAATTTTGCACGATATCCCTGCACGAGAAAGTGGGTCTCATCTGAGAATAGCACCTAGCTCCAGTTTTATAATCTATTTTGTATATTTTTTAGCCCAAATGAGCTTAAGCTTCATCATAGTGCCATCAAGAGTTGTTTCTTTTGTGGTCGAATTGCTTTTTTTCCAGATTCAATGAGTCTTCTTCGTACTGTTAAGTCATGTATTTTCACCCCATTTCCCAGTTATCTTTGCTTCAACTGACCCTGATTCTCTTTTCTGCTTAATAATCTAGCTGACTGCTCCCTGACTTACAAACATTCATTTGCAATCTTCTTTTGAGTCATTGATGTATGTTCACTTAAGGTAATAATCTTTTCCCTTTTCCTCAGCGTGATATCCATGATTAAAACCTACTTTAAAACACTATTTAATTTGTGGGCAATTCATAAAATTCATCCATAATTGAGAAAATGTAGAAACAAATCAACGAATAGAACACCAAAAAACATCAATATGAGCTCCTAGAGGATTAATGAACTGTAAGTTATAAATTTTTGAGCTAAACGACTGTCAAATTGAGATATGAGTGTTGTTATACGTAAAAAAATGTCAAAAAATAATTTTGTTCCATCATTTCACACAAAAATGTTTATATAATTTTGAAGAAGAGCAATTTTAAAGTTTGATGTACTCTGAAAAATCAGAATTTTAGTTTGCCAGCCTGATTTGCTTAAACATTATTATACATCATTATACATTTCCAGAATCCTGAACTTCCTTTAATTTAACCTTTTTTAATACATATTTAAAAAAAAACATATTTTTATCCCTTTTTCTTTCCTTGGTTCCTCTTTCTCTTTCCTTCCAAACCTATTATCTGATTTCACATTCTTCATCATTCAATATGTATAAGTTAAAAAAAAATACAAAGTTAATATGTGCAAGTTTTATCTCCCAATTAAAAAAAATGCTGTTTGTTTTAATTAATTATGTTATTTTATGTTTATATCTTTTCATATATATGTATGGTTTTTCAGTACAACATTTTGACCAACTCTTCTTTTGACCAGTCTGTTTTTTGGTTGGCTGGAAGATCTTGCTTTTAGCAATAAGTTCGCCAAAGTACCTATTTTTTGTAATTGAAGTTTTAAATAAATAAATAAATAATTTAAGTATCAGTTGATGCATTGAAAAATTGTTTCTGAAGAGTTTTTTTTCACCATGGCGTGTTTACACGAAATATCATATTTTGTCATCGAAAATAAATATGTTAAAACAAAATACGTTTGACATACCATATTAAGTCATGTTTTAACAGACATGACATACTATCTTTAGAAATAGTCATGGCTTACAAAAAAATGATTGACATCTAATATTAAGCCATCTTTTTACAAACATGACATACCATATTAAGAAATAGAAGTTGACAAAACAAGTTATATTTCACAAATCATATTTTACCATCTCAAACAAAGAAGGCAAAATAAGATGGGTTTGAAATATTATAATATGTTGCCAGCCATTACTCTATTTCTAAAGATAATATGTTGTCATGCCATGTTTGTTTTTAAGTGTATTTTAATTTGTCAGTTTTGGAAAAAGAAAGATAGACATATTATAAATGACACAGTGAACACAATTAAACCATACGATATTTTGCCAGATTGTAGATCTCATTTAGACGAATCCGGTGACATGTAATTTGATATGCCTAAAAGAAGTGACATATTATTTTAGCTATCTTTTCACTGATTTTTGTTACTGTGAGTGATAATCTTAACTAAAAAAATATGCGGAATGATCAACCATGTACACTGCGCTCAAATGTTTAACTAGCCTATGTTTATGTGTTATGTTAGTGCCTGTCAGTGAACCAAGTAAAAACACAATTTTTGCTTGTGTGAGCACGCACGTAAGAAAAGGATTATTAAATATTTATATATACTGCATAACGTGTATGTTATTAAGCCCCCTAGAATATTTGATATGAGAACTTTCTGTCAGAGACAAAAATCATCATCATCATCATTCTCTTTCTGCACCTAATAGTGCATATGGTACTGCAATTCAGCGTATATTGATATTTTTTACATTAAGGTAAGATCATCAGTCTAACGCTTCAGGTGCTAGTCCAGGGATTATGATACTCTTATATTCTGGTGTTAAAACACCCTTTTAAATAAATATTTCATCTCAACCATGTTGGGAATCGAACCCAAAATTTCTCGCATGGTAGGCAAACGCGCTGACCATTACACCACGAGGTTGACAAAGAGACAAATAATCAAAGGTTAATTAAGACTTAAATAAACTGTATAGTGAACAGGCATAGCCCTTTTCAGTTCAGAATACGCTAGTACAGAAGTCGTTTATTTAAATTTGTATTGAAAATATCTAGAAAATAAATAAACGATGCTTTTCAAATTTATTTAATTTAAATGCTTAAAAAAGAAAGTTCTTGGTAGAAGCTCGTTGTAATTTTCAATAGAAATTAAAGACGAGTGATACTTTAATCCACATATTTATAACTATAGGAGTTTTTCTGGTAGATGCAAAAAGCTCCTACACCAGTTCGAGATGGCAGAAGAAAACGACGTTATTTTTTTCCTGTGGACATTCGTTTTTAGGTAAGTCTTACATAATAACAGCTACCGTCTCCATTATTTTCATGACATTTAATTAAAGTAAGACTGTATATCTTACCGACATGTAACATATGATTTATAAACGTTGTATTATGTGTACGAATTCAAATACTAGGGAGTATATGGCAGCTTTAAAAAAGGATTCGGAGTGCGGCTTGGAATAGCAGGCGCTACATTCAGCAGTATGAAAGCTATCGGGAGATCCAACATTTACTCAGAAAAAACAAAATGCTGCCTATATAACGCTTGCATAAAACGTATTCTCCTCTACAGATGTGAATTGAGTCACCTCGCTCGGGCCCAAAACAGCAAAATTCTGAGTTTCGAAAATATCTATCTCAGAATAATCTTGGGTATGCGGTGGTTTGACTTTGTATGGAATAAAGTAATAAGATAACGGACGGAACAAACTCCGGTGACAACTGACAACAAGCGGAGGCGATACGACTAGCTTTGCAATTTGCTGCGGATGCCTCCTGAAAGCATTAACCACGCTTGCCTACTTTACAAGGCATCAGATTCTGGACACCCTGGACGTCTTCTGCTGACTGTTCGTCAGCAATTTTTTTCAGAACTACGGGACGCAAACCTGACTTGGGAAGATGCACGGACTGGCAGCCGATAGAGATGCTTGGAGGATCTTCATGGACACCATATGCTCCGACTACGGAATGGAAATCGAATTCATGAAACGAATTAATCTGCTTAAGAATTCAGCATGATAAAATTTTAAACAATTGTTTAAGTCAATTTTATTTTTAGTGTTGAAGTTGATCTATGAATGTTGAATCATAGGAACCAGCCCTTACAAATTTAACATCATTGTCCGAATACATGTATTAGTATATCAATTTAATCACATTATATACATATACAGTTTACATACATATGCAAAAGAGTGAGTTCAAACCAAACAAATTAAAATAATCAGTGATATATGAACATATCGTTGGTATATAATAGTATTTTTACTATAAAACATTGATACACATATGTATTTTTAAGAAAAAAAATTGATTAAATATCTACACTATAATATGAAGAGAGAAGAAGTTAAAAATAAAATAATAGAAGGAGGAGAATAAAAAGCCTCAAATATTCAGGAAGTGACATTACATACGTATTTTGAATGTAAATAAAGAAGGGGCGTCTGTGACATAAGTTGGTAGATTATTCCATAATCGACAGTTACAACTGTGAAAGAGGATTAGTGATTTAGTGTTCTTATTATATGTACATACACGCGTATTTCAAATTAATGATGATGCCGTTGCAATAATCATCAAAATCTAGGTACAAATAGATGAATTAATTAAGGTTGTAATTAAACATATTGAGTGTTATTCACCATGTAGTTGAACAATAATAATATTATGCATTTTCAATTAACATCCAAAACGGTATTAAACCATCATCATTATTACATATCTCCTCCCTAGGTGGAACGTATGGTGTCAGCAATGAGCCATTAAGCCTTCCATATCAGGTTTGGGTCCCGTCCCTGACAAGCATTGGACGTCCAGGACGTCGAGATCCTGATGCTTTGTAAAGTGGGCATGGGGGGGTTGAGACTTACAATATAACTCTCACTTGATGACAGTTGTCATCGGATGTTAGAAGCCTCACAAAATTACTGCCGCACACCTAAAAATACTTTTAAGATACTCGATCTATAATTGAAACTCAGTATTGTGCTGTTTTGGGCCCTTGTTTCGCATTTGTAGAGGAGAATACTGGCGCCCAACGATTGCACTCAACTTAAACATTTTGATTAATATTTTTTCACCATTTTTCTTGCAATCAATTCCGGGACCTTTACAACTACAAATAATACATTAACCTGGCAAAATACATTACACGACCTTAAGATTCCTTTATTTCCCAAATGTATATCAATTTTTTATTGTTTCAAATATGGTAACTTACATTTGTCAAGCTATAGTTATGTACCAATATTGTATTTGAAAAAATTTAATTGCTTTCTATTTACATTATTTCTAGTTTTTGTATATTTTAGTAAACATATTTTTTATGTTTTTTGGATTCTTACATTGGAAAAAAAAATTCTCTTAAACTTAGATTTTGTTATTTTGTACTTTTTTGTTCAATGTAATTATGATTAAAGATATACCTACCTGTCCTTTTTTAAAAAAAAAACCTAAAAAAAAAACAACAGTTTTCGTACTTTTTAATTTTTATATTCCTTTAAATTTTTTTATTTTTTATTCCTTATAATGCCTTTTTTTTACACAATATGTTAGCGTGTTCATTGAATGAAACCATTGTGATATAATATGTACATAAAAACTTTTTATGCTTTCTTTTTCCTCTTTTATCTACTGTATTGCAGTGTTTATTTCTGTATGTATTTTAAGTGTGTATTTTTTGAAAAGTAAAAGGCACTACGTGCCGTGTATATTAATAAATAAATAAATTTCAGTGCCGCAGAACAGCGTTTATTTGGTATTTTTAGAAAGATACTATTCTTAGTTACACACTAAGTCTAACGTTTTTTTGGTGGGACACATTTTTTTAGGTAAACAGTTTTATATTGCGTTATATACATTTATTTATAACCTTTCAACACTGACTATAAAGTATTAAGTAGATATTTATTATTTCTTTTTTTAATTGAAGATTTTTCATGTTAACGATGGTGTGTGGGAGATTAATGAATAACCTCGTATTAACGCAATTAAATGTTCGTTATTCAATTGCAGTACTTCAAAGAAAGTAAATCGTCAATGTCACATATTTCGTCAAAACATTTTGAGCAAATTTTTTTTAAGTAAAGTAACTAATTCCATTAAATCCAGACCAAAAATCACCTTTAAAGTGCGTGTTAGTTACAAACCAAACTTATTCTGAATTGTCACTAGCCATTTGAAATGATTCCAAATCCAAACAAACAAACAAACAACCAACCATCACGCCGTTTCCCGGTAGAGGTTAGCAGAGAGGATAGAACGCCATATAACTATATCTTTGAATACTGACCTCGCTTCCTCTACATTCATACATCTTCTTATGCACGCACGCCGATTATTCCTACTTTTGACATGTCCATCTTTAAGTATTTGATGGACTTAATTTTGCCATGTCTTTCTCGGTCTTCTTAGTTTTCTGTATCCATCAACATTTGCATCGTAGATCCTTTTAGCCGTTCTTTCGTTGTCCATTTGCTCTACATGTCCAAGCCGACGCAGCATTCCTTTCTTGATTCTGTCGATAGTGCATATCTCAGCCTTACACACTTCACGGATTTCGACATTTGTGCACCTATCATTCATCGTTTTACCACACATTTACCCGAGAGTTTGCATTTTGACAGAATTTAACCTACTTTCATTATCATTTTTCCAATTCCATACTTCGCTCTCATACATTAGAGTTGGCACTAGAACTCCATTGTTAACTGCTAGTTTAGCCTCCTGCGATAAACATTTGTTTGCCACATTCCACACTTGGATTCCAAATCCACCAATAGTGTAAGCGCATTATGTCACGTGTTATAACAGATGAATTCTTTATTGGAATTAATTTGAAAACGAAAAAAAAAAAAAATAAAAATCATTCATCACTGAACATTTTCCATGAAAGCTATTTACTACCTTTTTCGAAGAATACTCATCCCACATAAAACACTTTTAAATACACTATATTCCCTGTTTCTTCCAATAAAATTTATTCCAAAGTGAAATAAAAATGAAAAAAACATAATTTGGATTAAATGTACGTACATTTAAGTAATAAGATACACATTTCAATGTGTAAAATAAAATTTGAAACAAAAGCAAAAGTGATATTGATCCTGAAAACCATTTTTCATCAATTGACAAAAAAAAATTGTGGAACAAGTGCATTTTGTACACAATATAGGCCTCAAGAATGGTAAGAAAATGTACGAACGACTTGACGACAAAACGAGCTAATCTCCACTCGATTTCCTTTTTTTATTTTATCAGAGATTTTTACCAGAGAATAGCCATTGAATCTTGACTTGTCCTAGGTTTTTGTTTTAATTCACACACAAAACTTTATTATTCGTCCGACCGGACAGAGAATGAAAACAAAACTAATAAATTACAACAGGGATGGAAAATACCTTAAAGAAGGGAATATGGAAGTAAAGACATTGACAGGACTTATGACCTGTCATTGGCTAGTTTAAGTAGCTACTTTACACACTGTGTAACATCCAACATTTTGCCTATGTTTGAACATCCACATTTCTTCAATTCTTACATTTGTTGATTTTTGTAAAGGTTAAGAGCCAAAACCCTTGTTGTTGTAAAAAGATTCACCTGAATGAATTATTTCACATACTAGGCAACGCTTGAGAACAATTTTCCAATTTTTAAACTTTTTGGACCAGTTGGTTTTATTACAATACTTGAGTTTGTCAAATGTTTGTAGACAAAAGAATGGATTTCATCCCGAAGTTACTGCGTCTTTGAATGACTCTCGAGGGGGTGAAATCCAGTCTTTTGTCTACAAACATTTAGACAAACTCAAATATCGTAGTAAATGAAACTATTGTTTTATAAATTTTTTCTAGGCTTTTCTCTTTCTCGCATATTTGAAAAGTAGTTTCAATCTTACTAAAGTAAAAATTCTTCAAAGATGCTCCCAAAATATTGATTCGCCACATCCTTACTATTTTCTCCGCTCGTTCTTTAAGGAGGATTCAATAGAACTCTCTAATAAATGAGGGTTATAAAGCCAGGCCCACTAATTCCTGAAGCATATTCCTGTGGCCAACTGAGAAATGGCTAGTGGTTCTTCTTAATTAATACGGGTCGGTTCTGTGGAAAACAGCGCTTTGAAAACGTAAAATATACCCGCTTTCTAACTCAAAGGTACCCAAAACAGATTTAAAAATCAAATGAAAAAGTCTTTACGTAAAAAACAGTTAAAAACAACGTGAATAATTACACGAATAATGAGATTTCGCTCGGGAACAACATTGAACCTTTTAAAGTACAAAATTCTTTCTCCGCGCCATTTTGGGCTTACGTCTTCTATTATCAAGGATTTATTTATTTCCAAACGGCAGACATTCGGCTTTTGCATCAAAATCATGATGAAATATAAATATGTTCCCTCTGAATGGATAACGGTTTAATCGGCACATTTGAAAAGTTGCTAAAAAAACGTCATCGCTGATGTTCGACGAGTTAAACGTAAAGTATAATTAAAATTATTTAAAAACGTATATTTACATATATATTATTAATTGAAAATACTTGGCACACTTCCACTTATTTGTTTGACAAATTATCGATTCCACCCTCTAATGGGCCTCTTCAGATTGGTGAATATTATACAGTGTGAGGATAATTTATATAAAACTAAATATTATCTTAAGTGTATGTACATTAAAAATAAGTTGTAAGATATACAATTCGCAATGTTTTAATGGAGCAGAGTGATTAAAATTATTGAAACATATGTTGACGGTGTACTGTAAAAGAGGATTCTACTCTATGAAAAACGTTTATTGTTTTATTACAATGTACAGGGTTCAACTAAAGGGGCTAATAAGGGTGAGTTTTTGAATTGTATTTACTGATTTATTAAAATTCTCTCGCTATTATTTTATATCCTATTTATTTCTAAAATTTCTAATGTATCTAACTTTGAACCTTTATGTTCTATATGTAAATTTTTATGTCTTTTGATTTGTCAAAATTACGTTTTAACTCATTTAAATGTGATGCTTGTTTAAATGTAAATATAGGTTATTACATCATTATAACACATTATTACACTTGTATGAAAAGATAAGTTATAATATCAACATCAACAATTGACAAAAAAAAAAAATATTCAAGTGAAATTTAAAGTTTGAAAAACTAATTTCTCTGAAAAGCGTTTCTCTATTGTGCCGGTAACTAGTTCATAAGCATGTAAAATTTTGTGGAATATTTAATGTAATCTACTGCAGAGAATGCAAATGAACATTAACGCCGAAGCGTAGATTTTACCTACTGATAATTGTGTAAGTATGAATACTAACAGTAATTATAAACTGTAGAGTTCAATAGGAGCTTATTTCCAGGAGTAATCAATTGTGAATGTGCGGTTCCAAAATTAACATGAAATATATTGTTAGTGGCTGTAATACCAAGGGTAATAATACCCATTGAACACATTGTGCGGTGGAATGTGTACATAAATAAAACAAATAAACAATTCGTGCAAAAAATAATACATCGTTTTATAAATAAGAGTACAGGTAAACGTCGTTTTACGTCGGGGTTTCGTTTCGAGAGACACCGGCGTAAAAAAAAATCGGAGTAAAATGAAAACAAATATAACGGAAGATACGAGTATTAGGTAAGGTTTGGTGTCGAAATTCTAAAAACAATCTAACATATTTAACATGTATAATTTTGTCTTCAAAGGTGTAAAAAATTATAATAATCTCCCCAATGAACTAAAAGCTATTAAAAATAATATTTCAAAAAATAAACTTAAAGTAAATTTAAAGAAATTTTTTGAACACGTGTAAAAACTGCATTAAATTTTAATAAGAATGAATGTTTTATTATTTTATGTTTTTTTCTTGATAAATCCTTTGTTTTTATTTTGTTTCTCTTGTATATATGAGATAAACTCTTATAAAGAAACAACTACAACGTCACTCTCCAAGCACTAGAGTTAGTCTCTGATTAGTGATAACATTTACTAGGTGTATAAAAGTAGATCTGTATAGAATTGAAACAAAACATGTACGTTTTATAATATTAATTAACAAAAAAAAATGTCTATTAAATACATATCCTATATAAATTCAAAATAAATTATCATGTATTTAATAAATACAGTTTAAATTCGTTCAAAAAATAAATGATAACCTCTTGATATAAATAATGTTTTTTTTATAATAAATACTAACTCACCGGTTCGTCGGTACTAAATAAAATTTTCACCTTTTTTTGAAAAAAAGTCTGTAAATTCCAATTCTCTTCAATCAAATGTTATTAATCTCTGTCGTAATACGAGAATATTAATTTTAATTACTTTTTTCAGAAATTAAAGTTGATGATCAAATACTACAGGTCTGTTCAAAGTTTTGTTACCTCGGTTCAACATTGTCTGGAGACTGTTCGTTAGACCAGGAGATCGACTGTGGAATTGGAAAAGCAGCTACCACATTTGGAAAGCTCCAAGACAGAGTTTGGAAAAATGATAAACTTACCATATGTACCAAAGTACAAGTTTATCAAGCCTGTGTACTTAGCGCGCTACTATACAACGGTAAAACCTTGCCAACTAACAGACACCAAGAAAGGAAAATCAACGCTTTTCATTTGTGATGTTTGCGGAGTATTCCTGGCGTGACGTGGCAGAACAAAGTGACAAATACAGACATACTAACCCGTACTCAGATGTCTTCAGCGATGGCTATCTTTAAAAAAAATCTCCGAAGGCTCGGTCATGTGAGTCGAATGGAAGATGGACGAATACCGAAAGATATAATATATGGAAAGCTTTGTGATGTTAAAAGATCCCACGGTGGTCAGCAATTGCGATTTAAAGATCTCTGTAAACGTGACATGAAGACTTTTTGCATTGACGCTGATCATTGGAAAGATCTCGCCAGGGATAGAGATATAAGGAGAGGAGCCGTAAAGGAGGGAAAAGCGGCACAGGCGATCTCTAGCTAGAAAATCTGAGGCTTAAAAGACTGCGAGGAAGGCAGCTACCTACTGGAGTCCTCCCCCACAACCTGGAAGTGTAAGAAATGTGGCCGACTGTGCTGGTCCCGTATAGGACTATACAATCACCAGAAAAGCTGTTATTCCCAGTCTTCAAATTAAGTTAACATAACTATTGTCTTTCGAAGACGGACGGTTACCATATAGATAGATAGAATAAACTAATACTCGCGTATTTTTATTAAAACTAGTTTTATAATTTGGGTCTTAGCCATGTACGCACATCAAATTAAAAACGGTAGATAGCATAACAACATAAGTTTTTAACGAATGTGGTCGTTAAAATGAATTTGATTTTGAGTTTAAATGACAGTGGAAAATATGTATCTTTAATTTCATTTAGCCGACACGAATGTTATCAAAAACTCTCTCATTTTTATTTTAGCCCCCCCGCGAGCATTCGAAATATTAATTCCTTAGTAAAACTGAACCCAGAAATGCGACATGTAACGTTTTGTATTTTTTATTTCATTCATTTAGTAATGTATAAAGTATCAATGATGTGTATAAACTTAAACTTAATATATATGTATATGTTTGTATAAAATATAATATGAATATGTGTGTGCATATATATATGTATATATGTGTGTGAATGTATGGTTATGAATGCATTACAAGTGCCCCGACTCAACACGGATTTTCTAGCTAGTCGGAGTAAGTTCACAGACATGGGTCATTCCTGATTGTGTCGCTATAAACTGTGTCTCTGTCCTTAACAAATGTATGTATAATGTAATTAATAAATAAAAAAATATAAAAAATTACAAAATATCATAGATACTATATTTTCAAGCACCGTAAAAGAATATTTATTAAAAATAATTTTAAGTGTTAGTACAATAAATACTATTTTAAGTATAGT